>NW_017677675.1:0-11762 GCF_001879085.1 Nicotiana attenuata
TCTATTGATTGAAACCGTTGACAAAGTTCATGCAAACACTGCCGGTACGGTATGAGCTTCAAATCTCATGTCTCCCATTCACCCTGAATCTGGTGTACCAGAAGATCCGAGTCGCCCATGACCAAGATTTCCTGGACACCCATGTCTATAGCCAATCTCAAACCCAAGATACACGCCTCGTATTCAGTCATGTTATTGGTGCAATAGAAATGAAGTTGAGCAATAACAGGGTAGTGTTGCCCTGTCTCGGAAATCAGTACTGCTCCTATCCCGACGCCTTTGGCGTTGGCATCCCCATCAAAGAATAGTTTCCATCCTGGCTTCTCGACTTGTTCTAATTATTCAACATGCATTATCTCCTCATCGGGGGAGTATGTTTTCAAAGGTTCATATTCATCATCAACTGGATTCTCAGCCAAATGATCAGCCAGCGCTTGTGCTTTCATTGCAGTCCGGGTCACGTAGACAATATCAAACTCCGTAAGCAAGATTTGCCATTTTGCCAGCCTCCCTGTGGGCATGGGCTTCTGAAAAATGTACTTCAACGGGTCCAACCGAGAGATGAGATAGGTGGTATATGCTGACAAGTAATGTTTCAACTTCTGCGCTACCCAGGTTAAGGCACAACACGTCCTCTCAAGTTGAGTGTACTTCACCTCATACGATGTGAACTTCTTGCTGGGGTAGTAAATCGCCTGCTCTTTCCTTCCTGTGATGTCATGCTGCCCCAGTACACACCCAAAAGAGTTATCCAAAACTGTCAGATAAAGGATCAAGGGTCTTCCCGGCTCCGGCGGGACCAACACAGGTGGACTGGCCAAATACTCCTTAATCTTGTCAAATGTTGCTTGACATTCATCCATCCATCTGACCGCAACATCTTTCTTTAGCAGCTTAAAGATGGGCTCGCAAGTCGTTGTGAGCTGGGCAATGAACCTGCTGATGTAATTCAACCTACCAAGCAAACTCATCACCTCTTTCTTGTTCCTTGGCGACGGTAGCTCCTGAATGGCTTTGATCTTGGACGGGTCTAACTCAATGCCGCGTCGACTCACCACAAACCCCAACAACTTCCCAGAGGGGACTCCAAACGCACACTTTGCTGGATTAAGTTTGAGGTTGTACCTACGGAGTCTCTGGAAGAATTTCCTCAGGTCCTTTACATGGTCACATTGTTTCCTCGACTTTATGATCACGTCGTCTACATAGACCTCAATTTCCCAATGTATCATGTCATGGAACATGGTGGTCATTGCCCTCATATACGTTGCCCCTGTGTTCTTCAACCCAAATGGCATGACCCTATAACAATACGTTCCCCAAGGCGTGATGAATGCCGTTTTTTCCTCATCCTCCTCATCCATCAAAATCTGGTGATAGCCCGCATAACAATCCACGAAGGAACCAATCTCATGTTTGGCACAATTGTCAATCAATATATGGATGTTTGGCAGTGAGAAGTTGTCTTTTGGACTCGCCTTATTGAGATCACGGTAATCTACGCACACTCTAGTCTTTCCATCCTTCTTTGGCACAGGCACAACATTGGCTAACCAAGTGGGATACCGCGTGACCCGGATGACCTTTGCCTCAAACTGCTTGGTAACCTCTTCCTTGATTTTCACACTAATATCTGTTTTAAATTTCCTTAGCTTCTGCTTGACAGGAGGGCATGCTGGGTTGGTGGGCAATTTGTGGACCACCAAATCGGTGCTCAAACCCGGCATTTCGTCATATGACCACGCAAAAACATCTTTGTACTCAAACAGTGCTTTAGTTATCTCTTCTCTGAGCTGAGGTTCCAAATGGACACTTATTTTCGTTTCCCGTACATTCTCCTGATCCCTTAAATTGATTGCCTCTGTGTCATTCAGATTAGGTTTGGGTTTTTCTTCAAAATGGCTTAATTCTTTACTGATTTCCTCAAAAGCTTCCTCATCATCATATTCTATTTCATCATCACACTCAATTTCTTGTATTATTATGTCTGAGTTAGATTGGCATTTAAGACTGGGCTGAAGACTCCTCATGCATGACATATCATTGAAACCAGCGTAGCAGGAACTGTACAAGAAAGAAAAGAAAGACAAAATAGAAACTATCATGAATGAAAAAAAGGAGGGAAATTGCATTTCATTAATATTGAAGATAACAAGGTTTAACTCATCCAAACGGACGGAACATAGCATCCGAATTACAACCTTGGAAATAATCCAGATTAAACTGAAAGGAAATCAAAACTAACTACCAAGACTCCCTCCGGGTAGGAAGGGGAGTTGCTTCCCAATTGTTAAGCTTTGCCTGGGGCCCCACGAACTGAACATCTGCCTTGCTTGGACCTTCTCCGGCCTCCAATACATTCACCTCATCAAACAGCTTTTACAACCTCTCAATCAGCTCCTTGTCGGGATCAACCACACCACTGGGCATTGTTGTTGCTAGGCGCTTCTTAGTACCAGGCCTGACAAAGGAACGGGAAAGGCGGGGAATAGGTTTTGGAAGGGTCCATGCTTTCTTTTTCATCTTTCTAGCTCGCCTTATGTCTGCAGCAGTGGGCTTGAAGCCTAAACCAAAAGTATCCAAGTTTGCAGGAAGGGATACCGGATGTACGATGCCTTGTAAAGAAGCACCCAAGCCTTTTCCAGGCACGAATCCATTTTTCAGCATTTCCGACGCAACCATGACGGATGCAGCAACTATCTTTGGCACAGGAATACACTCCCCTTCCGGGATCTTTTCGACCGATACCGTATCAAAGACTTGATAAACCCATGGACCTTTGTCATCCTCAGCTTGTATGAAAGGCACGATGGCACCACCTAGAGTACACGAACTATCTTCCCCATGCACCACAATCTCTTGCCTGTCCCACTCAAATTTAACCATCTGGTGCAAGGTAGATGGCACTGCTTTTGCTGCATGGATCCAGGGTCGGCCTAACAGGAGGTTATAAGAGACGGCCACGTCGAGCACCTGGAACTCCATAGTGAATTCAACCGGACCTATTGTCAGTTCCAACACTATATCCCCAACTGTGTCCTTTCCTCCTCCATCAAATCCTCGCACGCAAATACTATTCTTGTGGATTCTCTCACTGTCCACCTTTAACTTTTCCAGGGTGGAGAGAGGGCAAATGTTTGCACTGGACCCGTTATCAACCAGCACCCGGGTAACCACAGAGTCTTCACATTTCACCGTGAGGTAGAGTGCTCTATTATGCTCAGTGCCTTCCAAAGGCAGCTCATCATCAGAAAATGTAACCCTGTTGACTTCGAAAATCTTGTTTGCTATTTTCTCTAGATGGTTCACAGAAATCTTATCAGGAACATGGGCTTCATTCAAAATTTTCATCAATGCTTGGCGGTGCTCCTCTGAGTGGATTAGTAATGATAGCAATGAGATCTGTGTCGGGGTCTTTCTCTACTGTTCTACAATGGAATAATCTTGTGCCTTCATCTTCTTCAAGAATTCTTCTGCCTCTTCTTCAGTTACGGCTTTCTTTACTGGTACTGGATTATCTTGGTAATTTTAGCCTTTCTTAGATCGTCAGGAGCAAAGTATCTTCCTAAGCGATTCAGCCCATGGGTTTCACAAACCTCTTCCTTAACTTCCTTCCCCTTATACGTCACTGTCACTTGGCCGTAGTTCCATGGGACGGCCTTTTCAGTGATTACTGGTAACTGAGTCACTGGCTTGATGATAACCGGCTCTGTGCGAGCCCCTTTTACGATCACAGTGGGCTTGACAGCTGCCCCCGGCACTGCCACTTTAGCTGGTTCTTGTTTTACTGCAACGCTGCTCAAAGGCTCCTTCTTTACCACCACAACTGGTTTGCTAACTGTCTCTTCTACCTTGATCGATGCTCTCCCCCTTGTTGGTTTCTCATTTGATCTGTCCTCACTAGCCCTGATCATCATTACGGTTTGTGAAGGCTTCTTATGCTCTCCCTTTTGTACTAGCTCAATTATATGGGTCTCGTGATGGGTTGGCAATGGATTTTGGGTGATGTTAGGCGTTTCTGGGGCTTGCACTTCAATTCGGTTGGTGTCAATGAGCTCTTGGATGGCTGTTTTCAAATGCCAGCATTTTTCTGTGTCATGTCCTGGCGTACCTGAGCAATACTCGCAACTCACAGAGTAGTCCAGATTCCTCGGGGGAGGGTTTGGCAATTTGGGTTCAATCGGACTTAACATGCCCAATTGTCTCAATCTATGGTACAAGCTAGTGTAAGATTCACCCAATGGAGTGAAAGTCTTCTTCTTTTGTAGCCTATCATTCTTAAATGCAGGATTAGGTCGAAAACCGGTTCCAGTGGGATTTCTGTTGGTTCTTGGGGGTGGGTAGGTGTTTTGAGCTGGGTAAGTATTTTGTGGGGTGGGTGCGTGCCATGCGCATGGGTAGGAGGTTGGGGGTATGTCTGGGCATGGTGGATAGCGAAATAGGTGACAGGAGGTGGGTAATAGTGCTGTGGTGGGCCATATGGGGTGTGTGGGTAGATTTGGGGATGAGGGCGAGGTTGGTGATAATATGGTGATGGACCTCTGGACCAAGCTCTCGATTCTACTACTGCAACTTCTTCTTTCTTCTTCTTTCCCAATACCCCTCCAGTGCCGCTCTGAATAGCCTGGGTAGTTGCTTTGATTGCTGAATAGCTCATAATCTTGTTAGACTTGAGACCCTCTTCCACCATACTTCCCATTTTCACTACCTCGTTAAAAGATTTTCCCACTGCTGACACCAGGTGACCATAGTAGGTGGGTTCCAAAGCCTGTAGGAAATAATCAACCATCTCGCTCTCTTTCATTGGAGGATCGACTCTAGCCGCCTGCTCTCTCCACCGAAAACCATACTCTCTGAAGCTTTCTCCGGGCTTTTTCTCAATTTTAGTTAGTGACAGACGATGCGGGATAATTTCGAGATTATACTGAAAATGAAATGCAAACGCTCGGGCCAGGTCATCCCAAGTGTACCATCGAGCATGATCCTGTCGTGTGTACCACTCCAAGGCTGCTCCACTTAGACTTTGACTAAAGTAAGCCATCAATAACTTGTCCCTTCCCCCAGCTCCTCTCATCTTGCTGCAGAACCCCCTTAAATGGGCCACCGGATCACCATGTCCATCATATAAGTCAAACTTGGGTAACTTGAATCCTGCTGGCAACTGGACATCAGGAAACAGGCACAGGTCCTTGTAAGCTACACTCACTTGTCCTCCGAGCCCCTACATATTTCTGAATGACTGTTCTAAGCTCTTAACCTTCCGTATCATTTCCTCTTGCTCAGGGTTTTTGGGAGGCTTTTCTTCTTCAGCTGAGAGATCAAAACGGGGAGCGTAAGGGCCTGGTTCTGGTGGTTTGAAAGTGGCTTCGGGTGGGTATAATACTGGTTATCATGGGTTTGGAACAAAGGTTCGCTAGAAGACCTATGTAATGCGACAGGTGGGGGAGCCACAAACACAGGAGCAGTTGGTGGTGGAGGGCATGGAATTTGTTTGGGTGGTGGAGGTGGTGTTTGAGAGGTGGTTTCGTAGTACTGCTGGTAAGTAGGGAAAGCCGGAGATGAGTTCACTGTGGGAGGATCTTGAGGCTGAGCTAGTGGTGGGAGGTAGGTGGGGTTAGCAGGATAGGCTGGTGGTGGATGTCCCTTTGACCAGGCCTGGTACATCTCGGCCATTTGTTGCTTTAGTTTATACATCTCCTCCTTCATTGCATTAACGTCCACTACTTCCTCCTCCCTAGACGGGTCGACAATGCTTGCTTCTAACTCCTGGTTGACCATGTTTGACTTATCCATAGAGTGGGTGTTGTAGGGATGGGTTGCCAGAATTCTAGTCAACTTAACCACTTACCCGGACTCATCACCAACAACTTTGTTAGCGGTTAGAGCATTAACAGATAGATAACCGCACATTGGGGAATGAATGCTCCTAAGCAGTTAACCATTTCTATTATGCCTTTGCTTGGTTGCATGCGTCATCCCGGCGTTTCTTTATGTCCATGTGCCACTTCTATTTATTTTTTCATTGTTTCTTGCCACTCCCTCTTTTTGCATTTTCCATTTTATTATTTGGTTACGGTCGAATCCTATGGAGATTGCCTACGTATCACAACCCTACGTGAATCAGACCGAGCGTAGTTCGTGAAGAATAAATGTAAAGCAAAAATATTTTTTGGGAATTTCAATTTTATTGATAGCAACTACGTCTATTACAAAAACTCAAAACTGATAGGCTAAGCAACTGCCAAACTCTGATGCAGAAAAGAAATATAAACTCCACCATCCCTATTCTAGCTCAAACAAAAATACATACTCAATCAACTGACTGACTTTTAATGAAAAGGAAATACAGACTCCAGTAGAACGTAAATACAGACTCAAATGACAAACTCTAGTAGAAAAAGAAATACAGACTCAAAAGACAATCATGAATACATTAAAGCTCCTGGTGCCCGCGGGGCATCGTTCGGTCTCGCCGCGGGCCTATATGCAAGTTCCCCTTCAAGTCTGTCCAGGTCACTCATTATCTGCTTCACAAATATCATCACTGATGCAAAGAAGGTGGTACGGGTCATGTTCTCGCACATTTGGCATTTCCTAGTAATGGAGTGAGCAACGGTTAAGATTCTCTCTCTGATTCTGCCTTTTTCTTGAAGCAACCGCCCTATCTGTTGGGCCCTAGCCTCCAAAGTTTGCTCGGATACCTGGTTTTGTTCCTGGAGTTGTTGCAAGTCCATTTCTAATTGTGCCAATGCCATATAGCAGTGCTCTCTTTCAACTTTGAATTCTTTTGCCTGTTTGATCATTCTGTTCTCCGTGGCAATGACCTTTTTCTTTAATCATGTGACCTCATTATCGTATTCTTCTTTCAACTGCTTAACCATGCGGGCCCGTTCTTCCGCATTTTTAGCCAATTGTTTCCGAACCCCAGCTAATTCTTTTTCCGCTTTGTTGAGGTCAAAACTGTAGTCATTTACTTTTTGCCTTAGATTTTCTATAAGCTTTGTATCTTTGGCACTCCTGACGGGATTTTCGGCCGCTAACTTCATCTTTTGGATTTGGGCTCGTAAGGCTTCATTCTCTTTGGCCAATTTCTTTCTCTCACCCTTATCACCCGCGGCTTGCACGCTGTTTTCAAACTGGAGGTCTTGGACCTATTTTTCCAATGCTCCTATGCGGGCCCTGTACTCATTTTTTTTAGCTAACCAAGCCCACTGTTCTTGCGATGATTCGGCAAACTCCCGGATGTGAGGTCTTTTAGCTGGCCTTTCATGCTCATATTCTCTCTTATACCAAGCAAGGTATCCTGGCGACACTTCGCCTTTGGCCCGATCCTGTACGCAAGTATCCGCTTTTAAGTATTGGCATTCATTCCAGATCTGGCGGACTCTTGCTTCAGGAAATTGTCCGTCAGGGCTAATTTCAACTACCTGAGCACTAAGATCGCCGTCTTTTGGCACTATTTGGCACCCCCCGAGTTGCCTTAAAACCCGATACGGGGCATAAGGCTGGATGCTCTTAAGACCCATCAAAAGGAAGTGCGGCCCCGTTGCTGGCATATATATGATTTTATCGACAGGCAACCATCCAAATGTCCACTCTATTTGACTAGCAGTAAGGGACAGAAAGTATGATGTCCAGCCCGTGAATCCCTCGGGCAAGCTGATCCCCTTAATCCTTGTGTAAAACTCTTCTATACATGTCTTCTTTGTAGACCCATAACTCAGGAATTGAGGACGACGGCACAAGTGTTCGGTCATCCACATTTGCAACAATAGATTCCACCCCTCGAAGAAGTCTCCCTCGGCTTTGCAGGCTGTAAGAGCGCGGAAGATTTCGGCTAATATCATGGGCACAAGAGTGCTTTTGGCTTGAGTGAGTAGAGTGCTGACGACCCCGGCTATTTTTATGTCAATGTTTCCGTCTTTCCTTGGAAATACCACAAGCCCCAGAAAAACTACCATAAAAGCAAAACGTCTGTGCTCCTCCTATTTTTGGCGGTTCCCTTTGCTATATATCTTGTTTTCCGGGTTGTTGAAACCTCCTATGTGGCCATATCTGTGATATATAAAGTGTGGAGTACAAAACCTGTTCGCCAAATCTGCGTTGTGGACCGTCCTACTTATTTTCAGTGAGTCTAAGAATCTGTGCACAACTACAGTTCTTGGGGCCACTAAGTACTTATGCCTTAAAGGAACCTCATCTTTTCCGATGTATTCGGCTATTTCCTCTAGTGTCGGGGTAAACTCAAAGTCCGAGAAATGGAAGACGTTATGTGCCGGGTCCCAACATGTGACCAATGCTCTGATGATGTCTCCCCGAGGCACAATCTCCAACAAATTGGTAAGTCCTTTCAAATATTTTTTGACTTCATCTTGCCCTTCTCCTCCTAAGTTGTTCCACCAGAGACGCAACTCCAAAGGGATTTTATGCATGATTAAAAAAGGTTCATTTTGAGTCGTGCTCATCCTGCACATTTATTAAGGTGATTTAATCACTTATTTTGACCTAACAATGAAAAATGACACTATTTTTGTTCAAATTTCCAATCTAAAACAAATGGACGGTATTGCAGTTACGGCCTTTCAGCACTTCGGGGAGAAGGTTTTAAGGTTGTGCCTGCTAACCGTTGAAATTGACTCAGGGTGGCTGTTCTTGCAAAAAGAGCCTTCCGGCGCCCTTTTTGGGGACATTCGGCTTTTTTTTTAAACAAGAATGGCGGCACCCGACTTATTCATGACGAAATTAAAAAATTTTGGCATTTTTGTCTATTTTTGAAAAAAGGGGAGGTTGGACCCGATGAGGGTTGCCTACGTATCTCACACCCGGTGAGAATCAAACCTGCATAGTTCGGGCAAATAGACCTAACTATTTTTGAAAACAAGATTCTTTTTGTTTTTGTTGGCAAATACACTATTTCTGAAAGCAAGATTCTTTTTTATATTTTCTTTTTCAGTGGCAAATGAACAAACTAATTTGAAAATATAACTCTCTTTTGTTCTTCCTTTCCATTAGTAAACAAAACAAACTAAAAAAAACTACTTTTCTTCTTTTTCTTTCATTTTCTCAAAAATCCGGCAACATTTCAGCACTACTTGGACATTGGTTTTTCTAGGCAATTAACTCTCTACACTGCTATTTTCTCTTTTTGTCTTTTTGTTTTTTTTAATTTTTCCCAGACATTCAAAGCCGGTCAGCATGCGAGTCCAAAACAGATAAATGCACAAGTAGGATGAATCAGGATGGTCCATTATTCCGGGTACACCTGTCCTAGACGGACCCAACCCCTGTGTTGAGTCCCCTAAGTCAAGATGCATGTGATGCAAATAAGCGTTCCTACTAGGGATCCGGCATGAAGTCAAATTATTCTAGGTTCAAAACCTGGGTATAGGTTCTAGACTGTGTACCCGAGCGGACAACTCGAGTCGAGGAAGGGGCTACGTATCGGGGACCCGCGGGATCGTCCAGCTTAGTAACTTGTCCGGCCACTTTCTTATTGTAAGGTATGACACTAACAGAATAGGGAGTCTCCACCAGTGAGTACATCCCCGGAGGTGAGAAGAGAAGGGTTTCGGCACAGTTTATATACAGTTCAGATAATATCAAAGCGGTAAAGCATTTAGCACATTTAGCAGGAAACATGTAGGAAAATCAGATAAATCCAAATACAACAATATATCTAAGCTCGAATTCTGAACCCTAAACCAAAGTTCTGGGTTCTTGTTCCCCAGCAGAGTCGCCAGAGCTGTCACACCTCCTTTTTCTACTACACCTCCGGAAGGGCGTAAAGGAGTTTTTCCAATTAAAGGACAATCGGAACGGGATTTATTATTAAGATTTTAGAGTCGCCACTTGGGAGATTAATGGTGTCCCAAGTCACCGGTTGAATCCCGAACCGAGAAAATTAAGACTCTGTTAACAGTCTGCGAACCAGAAATCCGAGTAAGGAATTCTGTTAACCCGGGAGAAGGTGTTAGGTATTCCCAGGTTCCGTGGTTCTAGCACGGTCGCTCAACTGTCATATTTGGCTTATTTATTTGATTTTAAAACATGTTTTAGCTTATGCTTTTAACCTTGAAACGCTTTTATTATTATTATTTTAAGAGAATTGCAACGTCGTGAAAACACGTCTCGAACCGCGTCACATAAATGCACCCGCGATTTTTGACACATTTCGACTTCGTTGGGATTTGGATTTGGGTCACATAAATGTGCACCCATATTTAGGAAGGTAATGTTATTTAAAATACGCGCCTAAAGTAGCTATCGTGTTGTTATCTTTGGGGAAAGCCGTAAAATTCGCTAAACGGTCCATCACGAATTCTAAGTATTGTTGTATAAACATTTATCAAGGGCCCCGCAATTTATATGTTTTGTGCGACGAGGCTCATCTCATTTTTATTAAAAAGCCAGTCCTAAAATAACTACGATTTTCTACTTATTTGTCTTTTAAAATAAAAGAAAAGGCACTAACGAATTAATACTACTAATAGCCCATCCATAAAAGCATTATGTCACGATACTGAATCAAATTTAATAACCAAACTAAGATCTTCAGCAGGTTGGGCTTCAAATCAGCCCCAAAGGAGGTATTATTTAACTATAAGAGAGGGAGAGGGCTATCCGTGCCTTAAGCAGAGTCGGGCCCAGTTCTAGTTTGAGCAGAAGCAGTTACGTTTGGGGCCTTAGAGGAGCCCAAATCTCTTACTGACTTTATTTGCATCTTGGTTTATTGATTCACTCACGACTGCCTTCTTTATCGCCCAACACACAATCAACTCTAAATTCAAACTAACATGCTACCCTCTGAATCCAATTATCTTGCACATATTCAACTGATTTATACGTGGTTAACCAAACATGTTAAAGTCCTACGAATTTCTGTGCGTGGATTAAATCTGTAAATGAAGCAACTAGATTCACTAGCGTATGAACAATCACAATACTACTGCTCTTGTACTAATACAAACGTGCATCTATTTAGAATTCTATTTCAACTTCTAAGGGATATGATAACTAAATCTGAATCAGCTGTATTACCATGGATATTTTCTACTATACTAACATTATTCTGTACCAAGCTACTACTAGATGAAGAATATCAAGTTTAAAACTCACAAACAGTCCCAAGCAGGCCACTACTAGATGAAGAATATCAAGTTTAAAAATCACAAACAGTCCCAAGCAGTCCAAGTTATACAACCGAGGAACCATGTAAACACAAATCAAAACTTAAACGTAAATATATACAGATAACTATTATTTATTCAACTAGGGCAGCCCGGACAAGCACATTTCAGGAGCCAAAGAGCTAAGCATTTCATTTCATCTTTTCACTTCAAAGCTACATCAAATTAGTTTCAAATGTGTACCTGGAAATCAGAATGTAACAAGAAGAAGGAGAAGTTAGCAACAGCAGAGCAGGCAACAGCGATTGGAGTTTCAAACAGCAACAAACACAACCGATTCAAGCCCAGAAATGACTCAGTGATTCCAGAAATGTTTCAAACCAAGCAGAAATCAACAAATCAACCCAAGGACCACTTGAAATGCACTCAAATAAGCTCGAAATGCATTAAACTACTTCAGCAGATGCACAACTCATCCAAAACCAGTTTAAACCGACCCAAAGTTGCTTGAAATAAGACCAGGGAACACTTGAAGTTTGAGAATCCAAGTATTGAACTAGAAGAATAAAAATCGATCTAAAAGCCAAAGTACCTAGATTAATCTGATGGAGCAGTATATTTTTCCTTAGAGGTTTC
>NW_017677675.1:11782-28322 GCF_001879085.1 Nicotiana attenuata
ACCCAAATAGACTCGAGATTGAACTCAAAAATACTTACTGAAACTTCAGCGGAGCAAAACTCAACCAACAACCATCTAATTAGACCCGAAATTACTCGAAATGAACCTCTGAACTTCAGCAACCAAAGATCAAACTAGAAAATGTGAATCCATAACTAAAACTTGAAACTAATATAAGGCTTAACAATGGATCAGTATTTTTTTGATTTTTTGAAGGTTTTCTGGTGTTTTTTTTATTTTTTTGAATGTTGAATTTCAAATTCAGATCTAAAAACTAGAGAGCACTTTTGGGGGGAATTTTGGAGCTGAAAACTTGTTCTCTAAGGCAGAATACACTGCCTTTTATAGGCAAAAGTGGGGCAGCCTTCAGATTTTTAGTTTTCTTTTTAGTCCTTCTTTATTTACTCACTTAACCCCTTGTTTTCTGACTTGTGTCACAAGTTAATACACTACAATTACTGAAATTACACTAAAGTCCTACTTTGGAAGGTTCTAGAAGAGTCTAGTTTCAACTACCATGTGCTATCCAATCCTAAATGTCTAAGCTACCTTTGAATTCAACCTAAAATTACTAACACTAGTTGAACTATCAGCTATAGCCAAACTAATACCAATAAGAAAACCTAATAATTGACTAATTAAACACTGAAATTAACTCCTAATTAACATTCAAACCCTAAGGCTAAATTTAAACTAAGGTTACAATTTAAAATGGTAACATCAACTTCCACTTATCAACTCAGATTGAACAAAAATCCAAACGACATGAAGAACAAAGCAGAAATCCAGTGAAATTCTAAGAATTAATCATTGACCAATCAGTAGAAAAATGGGAACTAAAGTGTAATTCAAATCAGAAATTATTCATGAAATCAAACAGGAACCACAGAATCGACTAACATTAGAAACTATGTAGGCAGAATCATCCTAGATGAAAATTAAACTAGAGATAAAAAATTATGAAGAAAACAAAATTAAACAAAGAAAAACGGAGATGAACAAACTATTATTGATTAGGGAAAATATACAGAAACAGGTTCAAGCATTCAAACAGTGGTTCAAAAAAAATGAGAAAAACAAATAAAAGAAAACCCTAAATTACTAACCAAGAAATAACGACGAGCACGAAGAAACAACTACTTGAAGCAAAGCACAGAAATCAAACACAAAGAGAGGAAGACTTATCTGTATAACCTCTAAAATCATGCTGCTTTCAGATTCAAAATTCGAGCAACTCCAATGAAATTCGAACATTACTGACAATGGATTCTTTATGAGGGGAGTGAGGAGGCCATGTGGTATCAATTTGATAAGTTTTGGGAAATTAGGGTTTTGGTCGAAACTTCGAATTAATATTCGAGAGGTCATGGTCATATTCGAGGCAAACTGGTCGAGGGTTTAGAAAGAGGGAGGCGAGAGGAATGTATGGTGTAAATTTGGGCGGATTTGGAGGAGGTGGGGTTTTTGCCGGATTTTCAAATGAAGATTCGAAAAGATTTGCAATGATTCGAGGGACATGGTTTGGATATTTGGGATGAGGAGATTGAGGAGGTTTAGGGGTGTTAGCTTGGTTGGATTTGGGTAAATTGACGTTTTGGTCCAGATTTTAGATTCGAAATTCGAACAGTTTGGTTATGTTTTGAGGAAATTCGAAATTCGAACGGTTTGGTTATGTTTTGAGGAAAACTAAGGCTAGATTTGAGATGAGAGGAAAGAGGGGGTTCAGGGGTGTAATTTTGGGTGGGAACGGAGACCGGCCGCCACCGTGAGACGATTTCCGGCGGCGGAGCACGGCGGCGTTACAGGGTCTGTATATGGGGTGGAAAAGACGAAGACTTGGGGGGTAGGTGGGCGATCCGACCATTAAATACGAAGATTAAACCAGTTCCCAGCCGTTGGATCAGAGATCCTCGACGACTGGGATTAACGATCATCGAAACGGGGTCGTTTGGTTAAGTAACGGGGTGGACCGGGTAAGATTGAATTGGGCCTGGGTTCAGAAAGGTTACAAGCATCATCTGGTTGGGCTTCGAGAATTATCCTGAAATGGCCCAACTCTTTCCTTTTCTATTCATTTTAATCTAACAAAATCCTTTTCTTCTTTTCTTTTCTCTCTTTCTTTTTTTTTTAAAAAAAATTAAATTAAACCCTAAATTAATTCTAAAACTAAATTAAACTACCAAATCAACTTAATTAACTCTAACAATTATCACAAACTAATCAAATATCAAATTACATCAAAACTAACAAAATTCAAAGCCAAAATTAAACAATGCCAAAAATAAAATATTTTTTGTGATTTTTGTATTTTTGTAAAACTCCTAATTACTAATTAGTTCCAAAAATATGTAACATTAAACCCTAAATGCAATGCATATTTTTTGTATTTTTATATGAATTAAAATGCACGGACAAAATGCAAGCAATTAACAGAAAATAACACAAAATTCACAAAAGTGTAAAATAATGAAAGAAAAATTATTTTGTTTGAATTTTTTGGGAATGATTCATATATAGGGCAAAAATCACGTGCTCACAGCGACATCCCGATTTAGAAGAAGGTCTTTCGACCCTGAAGTTCGAGGTCATCGCAAAAGATCCCAGGACACACTCCTCGACTCGGGGAGGAGCTGTCACTTCATCTTGGGAGAAGAACGAAGATGATGAGCCCGCCATGTCACGAGAAAAGGGAGAAAGCAAGGGAGGTCGTGCTCCTAGGAAGAACAAGGAGAAGCAGAAAGACGGGCTTCACAAAAAAGTTCCAAATGGAATCCGGATGGGAAGAAGCGAGCTTTTATAAAGGCATCGAGGGTACATTAAAGAGAGCCAACTGCCACAGTCAGTAGTGAAGTCTGACCGCCGCAGTCAGTATTGAAGTCCGCAGCAGCGACGCCCGAGGCGCATCTTTGCAGTCCACAACCATTCTCAGAAACGCCGAGGGAAGCAAGAATTCAGAATCGTTTCTTATCACTTCTCGTCGCCTTCCGCTCTAAGAAACGCGAAGGCTATCTGTACGTGGTAAAATCAGAAGACTTGATTTTCTGCTATCAAGATATTTTAGAAGCCTTCCTCGAGACCCCGAGGGTGGAAGGCCTCGGTCGAGTTTCTCGGTCTCAGGGCCGTTGGAGTCCGAATCGAAGGAGGCAGGGTCCAAGGTCAGAATAGAAGAGGAAGTCTCCTAAGCACATGGCTACACCTGACAGGTTTAGCCTATTTGGAGCCTACTGAGAGGACTCGTGTCAAGCCGTCTGTTGATATNACATATATATGCATATATAAAGCATATACTAAGTGTTTTGGCATTTTTCCTAAATTTTTAAAGATTTTTAAAATCAATTTATTATCCTTTTTAGCAGTACAAAAATCAATAATTATTCCTCAAATTATCATTTTGGTGAATAATTTATTTTATCCTCATATTTATACCAAAATATAGCTAAGGTAATTTTTTTGCACATTTTTTACAAATTTATTGAGTATTTTAAAATTAAATTGCACATAATTGCAATTCTAGCCTATTTTAAGATTAATTGTGTTTATAATTACAAATTTTGATTCCAGTATTTTTAATTTAATATTTACATATTAGTAATTAATTTAGTACTTTTAATTTGTTTTCAGAAATTATTTTACTATTTTTATAAAATAAAAAGGGAAAAAATGGCTATTTAAATACTAGCCCTAATCATTTCAATTTTAGCCTAAATTAGCCCCCCAATTGAACCAAATTTAAAACCCAATTACCCGGCCCAAATCCTAAGTTCACCCGACCCATGACCCACTCAAATAACCCGCCCGGAACTTTTCATTAATCCCAGCAGTTGATCTAATAGATCAATGGCTCACACTCATTCTTTCCTTTTTAATTGATCAACCCCACCAACCCTAACTCATTTTCAATTATCCGCCACCCCTGAAACCCTCCTCTCTCTCAAACACTCTCGAACCTTCTCTAACCCTAGCCACCTCCGCCCTGAAATCCACCGGAATCCATGGCGTTCAAGGCCATGGATGACTTGTGCTCACCCTTTCTCACCTTTAGACCTAAGCTGTTCGATGATTTGAAGCCCGCCTATGATGGTTCTCTTCGAGACCTTCTCAGATTTGTAGATCTATGGCTTCTCCGGCCATTACTCCGTTGTATTCAGACAATATAAGTCTTTTCGACTCAAGATCTGACTTTCCTCAAGACCTTTCTCATTTCTAGGGTTTTCTCTACAACCCTAAGTTGTTCGAGGTTCTTTACACTCTTATTCTCTTGGATCTGAAATATTTCTTGGCTCTATTTGACATTTTTAAGGTTTTCCCCAAATTTCTTTTTCAAAAATCGTTCAATTTCAATTTTAGGATTTCTGAAAAGTTCCTTCAAATATCTTTCTGATTCTTCCCGTTCTTTCTTTACGTGTGTTTGCCTGTGTTATGTTCGTATGTTTTCCATTTACTACGCATGAGTTTGCTATCTTTTTTCTTTTCTATTATGCATGACTCGTGTATTTTTCTTGTTATTCATGTACTCGCATGGTAATCCGTGTTGTTTTCCTTGGGCTTTGCTATATGTGTTTATGGTTGAGTTCTTTGGTTTTGTTCACTTTACTGAACTCTACTTGCGTTCCTGTTAAGCGTATTTCATCTACTTTGTCTAAGACTCGTATCTTCTCTTTCTTCTGAAACTTGTTTAAATTCCAAGGTTCCTCAAGCATGTTCTCATGACTTTGAATCAGTGTTCTTTCTATCGTGTGTGTTCGTCTCTCGTTAAGTCTTTGGAAAAGACTTCTAAGACTCTTTCAAAGACTTGTTTTCTCACCTCTATTGTCCTACTCAATTTTAAACCCTAGGATTTGGGGGATTTTCTTTGGGTAAATGGTATTAGGGTTCCACGTTGGGACCCTAGGCTTTCAGACTCACAATGAGTCTGTAACTGAATTTGAATCTCTTTTTGCTTGTGACTCCAAGGCTTTCAATGATAGACTTTTTTTCCTAAATAACTTGACAGTTCCTTTTGTTTGATCTCTATGCTTTATATATGAGAAAATCCCTCTTTCAAAAAGGTTTTCACCATCTAAGTGATTGATTCTGAAATCCCTTTAATAAGGCTGAGGAATTGTCATTGATTTTTCATTGATTGAATCTCCTTTACCTTTCTTGACTTGATTCAGTCAAATTGAACTTGTAATTTAGGTGTCAGGATTGTTTGATTGATTCCCTTGCCATATTTGGCACAAACCATGTACTGTGGATTGTTTTCCTTAAATAAGTTCTGTGTATTTACCCCTTCTGTGCTACTTTGAAAGGTTTTAAGTAAAACTTCTTTCCTTAACTGGTTTTTACCCGTTGGAATCAGAATCCCTTAACCAAAGGGAGACTGATTTCAATAATATTTCCTTGCCTTTCTTGCTTGCTTTCTGCACTATAAAAGGGACCTTACCTTGCATCTTACCACAACATCTTACGACTTCTTTCTTCACACAACCCTCACACCACTAGTCTTTAAAATACTGGCACACTTGCAACGTTTTGAATTCAATACTCTGCTTTGCTTGGGATCTTTTGGAATTGCTTTGCTTGCAATTTGGTTTCTTCAAGACTACTGTTTTTTACTTGTTTCCTCTGAAACTGGTATGTTCTGATTTAATTTTTCGCCTCACCTCTATGTGTCTACTTTATAGTTTCAGCATTCTTGTTTACCTTGCTGTGCATGTTCAGTGATTAAATTGTGTATGTTCTTTCCCTGCATTTGTTTCTATTGTGAATCCCCACCCCCTATCTTCCTCTATGTGTCTGAGTTAAGGTTTTGTCCTGGCAGTATCCAATTTACTGCTCAGGCCTGAACTTGATCTTCAATAGATCCTAACTCCTAAGATGTGGCTAACAGGCTGGTCAGGGGTGTGCCAGCATTCCCAATTGCTGGGCATGACCACCAGCCTGCCATGGCCTTCCTAATTCACTCTCTATGCACCTATACTTACTCTTAGACTCTAAGTTCTTCCCCCCTCCTATGTACCTTGCTTTGGGACCTTGAGTTCCCTCTGAACTGGGACATTTGAGGGCTGGCCCTTCCACACTGCACCATAATCTTAATTCTGCAATGTAATTGGGTGTAAGCATTGCCTGGAGTTCATGAAGCTCCTTGGAACTTTGACACACCCAAAGGATGAGAAAGGCTTTTGGAAATCTGATCCTGGAAGTTGGTTTATCTCATATTGTTGGACTTTGAGTCTGAATTAGGCTGTTTGGTTGTAGCTGGAACTTCTGATGTAATTTTACTTTTCTTTCTTTTGATTCATTCGGGTCTGTAATAATTTGTAATAACTATTGGGGATGGTTAGTGGAAAGGATGGGGATGAATGTATGAAAAAGGGTAGAAAACATGCCTATAGGTTATTTATATATTTCTGCAAATCATGTCTATAGGCTGTTTATTAATTCCTGCATTCCCATCTTGGAAAACTTGTCTATAGGTTATTTATGAATTTCTGCATTCTCATCTTAGACATCATGCCTATAGGTAGTTTATAAACTTCTGCATTTTTATAGAAGACCTGCCTATAAGTTCTACATTTCTGCATATAGAAATCATGATCTTAGGTTTTCTGCACTTCTGCATATACATGTCATTAGGCAAACAATCGTAGGCTTAATAATAATCAATTGCATTCTAGAGACCATGGCTATAGGACTCTTGCATCTCTGTAATCGTTTTAAAACCAATAACGCTTAGAAATCATGCCTATAGGAATAATCAACTGAATCAGTTTCGAGTCTGAAACCAGTCATAAGGTCGTTTAAAACCTGCAGATCTTTTGTTTATAAAACCAGTAACCCTTTTCTTTAAAATCAGTACGCTCTGTTAGATACCATGCCTATAGGTCTCACTTAGGCAAACCATTAGGTAATTAATTAACTGTGTCAGCTTTGATAACTATAACCAGACAAGGCTAATTCGGACTCCTCATCTGAAAATATGTGATAAATCAGCCTGTCGTAACGCTTTTAAATTTAATATAGACCACAACCAGTATTTGAAGTCATGCTATACAATCTGCTCTTTTAAGTGAGGAGGACTATTTGAGCCTTAATTGCTATTTGCTCTTCCCCTAACTGCTTATGTGTTCTTGGTTGTCGCCTTAGACATTTTATCCTTTTAAACTTTGAAAAAGCCCCAATTCCCTTCCCTTTTAGGATTAGTTGTCTCAATGCCTCCGAGACTGATAGGATCGGGACGGGTAATAGCATGCAATAAGTAACGATACTATTCCGCGCTTTAATACCTTAAACGGGGTGGGAAAGGGTAGACATGGATATGATGATCACGCGATAACACCACGCGTATAATTGGTTACCGGGTGTTGCGTGGATGATCCATGTTATTTATAAACCTAAGACCCCCCCCCCCCNCATGTTATTTATAAACCTAGACCCCCCCCCCCTCCTTATGTACTTTCGTTATTGTTTTCTTTAAATTGTCAGTTTCCAGCTCTTTGAACCTCTTATTTCGCTTCAAATCATTTAAAACCTCTTTGAATTTCCAGCACTGTTTTCTTTTTAAACTTCCGCCCATTTCACTTCTTTTGTCTGATTGTTTGCACTCGTTATTTGATACTTATTTTTCTGCACTTATACATTCTTTTAAACAACTATGAAACCACCTATTTCCTGACTTCAGCATGTTTACTTAACCTTTATACATCCCTACTTGTAATCGTTATGTGGAAGTTGTCTTGTATGTTTACTTGTTTTAAAGTCACAAATTGTAGCATGGCCGGGAACCACACTAGTGGATCTTGGGGGGTGCCTAACACCTTCCCCCTGGGATAATTTCAAGCCCTTACCCGTTCTCTGATTCTTTTCTTTTGTTTTACTCCTTGGTGTCCTAATGCACTCAATCATTAGGTGGCAACTCTTCTAAATCTCAAAACCAAAATTCCCAAAAGGAATAGAGTTGTCCGCTCAAATGTCGTAAACCCGATTTCGCCTTTAGAAAAAGGGGGCATCGACAGCATGGCGGCTCTGCTGGGGATTTCTTTAAGGCTTTTACCATTTCATGCTATTTGTGACTTTATGTTTCTTTACATGTCTTTACTTGTTTAAATGCCTTTAATTATTTATTCTTTCTTCTACTACGAAACTAACTTGGCTCTTTGTTTGTTTTCTTAATGCTTCCCTTTATCGCTTTCCTTTAATATTGTTGTAAATTATGAGAAACTGTTGTAATTATTACTCTATGAATGTGCGAATACATGACAATTTGTTTAATTATTGTAACTGCATATTCAACATCATATTCCACTCGTGCCAAACAAAATACCATAGCAACTCTTATAATGAGTGGTTGCGCCCTTCCGATATTATCACCCCTAAATCCGGCAATGGCGTATTTGCGGTAAAACCAGTCGATCAACAGTGTAGTCGACGGTTCCGTGTCTTTCCCTCTTGAGTTGTCCGCTCAAGGGTACCGGTCTAATACCCCATAGAAACCTTACTCTGTTTAATTGTGCATGCATCATGGTCAAACCTAGCCGAGTCAGTTATGTTGTCCGCATAATGACTCTTTAAGATAGCCTTGTCCAAAGTCCACTGGGTTTCCTTGAAACCCAAAATGGACCTTATCACGTTTTGTGCATTTATTTGGAGAACTAAATGCTTCTATGCCAATTATTGATATTTAGTAGTCGAGTCTGGTGGAGGTAGGGTCTAACCCTTTTGTTTTGCAGAAAATGAGGCACGAGGTCCCCAGTTTCGGTATGATTAGCACACCACCACTGGTGGAGGAGTCTTCCATCAAATGACCAAATCAATGAGTGGAAAGAGAAAGCCGCCAAAGCTAGCGAAAAGTTGGAATATCTGGAATACAGTCTGCTCGAATTGGAAGGAAAAGTGAGGAAGAGAGTCACCGACTGCCAGAACTCTGAGGGAAACGAAGGAGAACACCTAGCAAAGGCATTTTTACTGGTGAACCTACGCGAGCTGGATGATGTGATCAACGAGAGCATTCAACCTGGGGAAGGTCCCTCTGGGACCAAATAGATAGGAGTTTTCATTTCTGCTTTATAAAATGTAATAAGGTCTATGGCCACTTGTAACATTTTTATTTCCTGTTATTTAGTGTCGTTTTGGAATTCGTCTACCTTTTTATCAATAAAGTGAGGAATTTAGCATTTTAAGTTCTCCAAATTAACTTGTCGCTAGCCTACCTCGGGCACAACGAGGTCCCCAAAATTAAGACGCGCTTTATATTTCAAGCACTATGTGTTTAAATATTGCAACATTTTTTTATGATCCTTACTGACTTGTTACCTTTTGTTTTTACTTTTTGTTTATTCCCCTCCCCAAAGGTTAGTTCGTGCACTCTGGCATCATCATCATATTCCACAAAATCCAAGGGTCCTCCACCTCCTCCTCCTCCGAGTCCTATCAGAACAAGAACAAGGGAAAAATGGAAGATTTGAGCAACATCAAAAAGGAGAGTTTAGTTGAAAGGGTAGAAACTTCTCAGGGTATTCAGGTTTCCAAGGAAAGTGCCTCCAAGATCGAACAGAAGTTATTGAAATTTCAGGAAGAACTGGACCAAGTTCGGAACTTGGCAAGCTTGTCATTTTCCCTCACTACCCCAGATGTCAACTTCCCCAACACTCAAAATCCCACACATCGTCAAAACATCCCAAAACCACAAAACCAATCCACTCCCCATCACCGCTACAACACACGCCACACTTCAAGCAACACCCCACTGCTCATTCCTAAACCACTAAACTCTAGAAATGATCATCACTACAACACCCCCATCTATGTGGAAACCATACCACACCCCATTCAGCCCGCCTCGAGCACACCTGAGTCTGATGACAAAGACTCTCTTATCAAGAATCTGGCCGCAGAACTCAAGTAGCTGACTAGCCGAGTTCAGGGTGTTGAAGGAAGCAAGGGGATCGAGGGACTGAATTACGAAGACCTTTGCATTCAACCAGATGTCGAACTGCCCGAGGGGTACAAACCTCCCAAGTTCGAGATGTTCGATGGCACCGGGTATCCCAGAGTACATTTAAGGACATACTGCGACAAACTGGTCGGAGTAGGAAAGGATGAAAAGGTTCGCATGAAGCTCTTTATGAGGAGTCTGAAAGGGGATGCTCTATCTTGGTACAAGCCCCGAAGAAGTGGTCCAATTGGGTAAGTATGGCGTCTGATTTTATGGACAGGTTCAGATTCAACACGGAGAATGCACCAGATGTGTTCTACATCCAGAACTTGAAAAAGAAACCCACGGAGACATTCCGCGAGTATGCTACTCGTTGGAGATCAGAAGCCGCTAAGGTCAGGCCGGCTTTAGAAGAAGAACAAATGAACAGGTTTTTCGTCCGGGCTCAAGACCCACAGTACTACGAAAGGTTGATGTTGATTGAAGGCCAAAAAATTTTCGACATCATCAAGCTAGGGGAGAGGATCGAGGAAGGTGTCAAAAGTGGTATGGTCACTAACTTTGAAGCATTACAGGCTACCAACAAGGCTCTACAGTCTGGTGGCACATCCAAGAAAAGGGATGTGGGTGCCGTGATGGTTGCACAAAGAACAAAATCCCCAATAAAATACCAAACCTACCCAATACCCCTTCCTAAATATCAACCTACCTCAAATTACCAAGCACATTTTCCCTCTTACCAAGCTCCACCACCTACTTACCAATCATCTCCACCTCCCGCATATCAGCCTACTTCACCCAAATACTTCCAACCTGCACACGTCTACCAAGCCTACAACACCCAACAAGCTCACTATCAATCACCTCGCCAAAATTTTCCCAAACCCCGACCAAACTTTGACCGCAAACCTCCCAAACAATACACCGCCATTGCCGAACCAATCGACCAGCTGTATGAAAGGCTTAAAGCTGCTGGTTACGTCACCCCTATCCCTGCCATAACCCCAAAAAATCCTTCCTAATTGATCAACCCAAACAAAATCTGTGCATACCATTCCGGCATGAAGGGGCATACCATTGACGAGTGCCGCTCTCTGAAGGATAAGATCCAGGCTCTGATTGACAACAAGATCATCGTGGCAAAGGAGCCTGCTCCGAATGTCCGCAACAACCCTCTACCAGACCACAAGGGTGGAGGTGTTCACATGATTGAGATAGAAGATGATTGGGACCCCAAAGGATCGATCAGATTGATCGCTGAAGGTGACAAGCCAAAGAAACCAACAGTCACACTTAATCCGATTGTAGTCCAGATCCAGCCTTCTGGAGACGCTGAAGTGAACATGTCCATACCACTCGAGTTCGAAGCACCTTCTTCTGCAAAGACGCCAGGACCAATTGAGGTCAAGTTTGGGTCCCCAAAGGCACCTACGCCATTTGAAGTTGCTGTGTTACCTTCCAAAGCAAGGGTACCCATCCCAGTGGCAATGACAGCCATAGCACCATTCCATACGAAGGCCATCCCTTGGGATTACACAGCCGAGGCAAGGAGAAAAGGAAAAGCCAAAACCGGAGAAGCAGTTGCGGTGCAGGGTATGACAAGAACCGGCAGGGTCTATACTCCGGAACATTTAGCTGAATCAAGTAAGCAGGCCTCTGGACGGCCTACCGAAACTGGGCCCGATGATCTCTGGAGGAAGATACAAGCAAAGGAGTACTCAGTCATTGATCAACTGAATAAAACACCGGCACAGATCTCCATCCTAGCTCTGCTGCAAAGCTCCGATGCACATAAGAATGCCTTGTTGAAGATACTGAGTGAGGCATATGTACCCAGCAACATAACTGGAGGAGAAATGGCAAACATGGTAGGGCAAGTATTGGAGAGTCACAAAATCACTTTCCACGAAGATGAGCTGCCACCGGAAGGGCTAAGCCACAACAAAGCATTGCACATCATTGTGCAGTGCGAGGATTATTTCATCACTAGGATTCTGATTGACGGAGGGTCCAGCCTCAACATTTGTCCCTGGTGACTCTCAGAACATTGGGAAAGAGCCTGCCTGAGATCAAGGATGGAGTCATCAATGTCAAAGCTTTTTATGGTTCCCAAAGTTCCACTATTGGGGAAATCAGTTTGTGTTTGCAAATGGGACCGACTTGGTTCTACGTTGACTTTCAAGTGATAGACATCCCATCATCTTACAACTTGCTATTGGGACGACATGGATTCATGCCGCTGGAGCTGTAGCATCAACCCTGCATCAGGGAGTGAAGTTTGAGTGGAATCACCAAGAGGTGATTATTCATGGCGACGGTAGCAATCCCATATACAGCCGCTAGACCATCCCGGCAATCGAAGGAAGAAGGAAGATAGGCGGAGAAACCTACCACCATATTGAGCGATTCAATGTTGTTGACAAAGACAAATGGTGGGACAACAAAATTCAAAGAATACTGAATTGGAGCGGGTTTGAACCTAGCAAAGGACTTGGCAAAAACCTCCAAGGAATCGCTAAGCCTATTAAGCTCAAGAAGCATGGTACGACCTTCGGGTTGGGGTATTAGTATACCTGGGAAGAACTCAAGGACTGGTCGCCACCATGGCGTGGCCCTTATCTATTGGAGCAACTGATACCCCGTCTGGAGCAGACTTTTCAACCAGCCGAAGTCATTTATGGGTCGGAAGAAGAGGAAGCATTAGCAGCAATGAGGAACTTGTTCCTGGAGGATGATAATATGGACTGTTGTGTCATTTTTGAGGAGGAGGGGGAGGAAGGCCCTTCCATACAAGCCGTGAGCCAAGGAGCATGCCTCAACAATTGGTCCATCAGAACCACCAGAGCCCGAAAAGCTTCGGGGTAGCAAGGTTGAACAAAGCACCATGCATCATCTTTATTTTTCGCTAGCTGACTTTCTTTCCGCATTTTAATTTCGAAATAAGAGCTCCAATGTTCAAAACAATTACGAAATTTTTCAAAGCATTTCAGTTTCTTATAAATCTTGCTCTTATTACTTTTTATCATTTATTTTATTTTACACGGCATTACTATTACTTATCTTGATGAACCGACGATTGTGACATGCAACGAGACAACGCGATAAGCGGATATAGATTCAGAGAAGATGATATACCGGAAGAGATTGTTAAAGAAGTTGAGGATTTTGTGAATAGGCCTAAGTCTAACTTGGACGAGACGAGGTTGTCAACTTGGAGATGCAGAGAATGTCAAAGAAACGTGGGTCAGTGTTCATTTGTCATCATCTGAGAAGGAAGAGTATACGGAATTTCTAAGGGAATATGAGGACATATTCGCCTGGTCGTATGATGATATGACCGGTCTCAGTACATCTATTGTAGCTCACAAACTGCCGACCGATCCTACATGTCTACCGGTAAAGCAGAAGCTCCGGAAGTTCAAACCTGACATGAGTTTGAAAATCAAGGAAGAAGTCACCAAGCAAGTCAAAGCCAAGGTTCTCAGGGTAGTAGAGTATCCATCATGGTTAGCCAACATCGTGCCAGTACCGAAGAAGGACGGGAAGGTTAGAGTCTGTGTCGACTACCGGGACCTCAATCGGGCCAGTCCAAAAGATGACTTCCCCTTGCCAAACATACACATTCTAATTGAGAACTGCGCCAAGCATGAATTGTAGTCGTTTGTTGATTTTTTTGCTGGGTATCATCAGATATGGATGGATGAGGAAGATGCGGAGAAAACGGCTTTCATTACGTCGTGGGGGATGTATTGTTTCAAGATGATGCCGTTTGGGTTAAAGAATGCTGGGGCCTCCTACATGAGGGCCATGACTACTATTTTCCATGACATGATATGCAAAGAGATCGAGGTGTATGTAGACGACGTCATCATCAAATCCAGGAGAGCCGCTGACCACATGGAAGATTTGAGAAAGTTCTTCAAGATACTGAGAAGGTACAATCTGAAGTTGAATCTCGCCAAGTGTGCATTCGGTGTTCCTGTTGGAAAGCTACTGGGGTTCATCTTATGTCGCCGAGGAATAGAACTGGATCCGTCAAAGGTCAAAGCCATCCAAGAATTGCCAGCACCAAAGAACAAGAAAGAGGTTATGAGTTTCTTGGGGAGACTTAACTACATCAGCCGGTTCATAGCTCAGTCCATTGTCATTTGTGAACCGATCTTTAAGATGTTGAATAAGGATGCCGCTACCAAATGGACTGATGATTGTCAGAAAGCCTTCGACAGAATCAAGGAATACCTGTCAACGCTGCCAGTTTTTGTCCCGCCCGAACCAGGTAGACCCCTATTGCTCTATCTTGCGGTATTGGATGGATCGTTTGGTTGTGTTCTGGGGCAACATGACGAAGCAGGGAGTAAGGAGCAGGCCATCTACTACCTTAGCAAGAAGTTCACCCCGTACGAGGCTCGGTATTCTCTGTTAGAACGCACCTGTTGTGCTCTGACTTGGGTAGCTCAGAAACTGAGGCACTATTTCTGTGCCTATACTACTTATCTCATATCAAGAATGGATCCGCTGAAGTACATCTTTCAAAAGCCCATGCCCACTGGCAAGCTGGCCAAGTGGCAGATCCTGTTGAGTGAATTTGACATTTTCTATGTGACTCAGAAAGCAATCAAGGGACAGGCATCGGCGGATCATCTTGCTGAAAATCCTGTAGACGGAGAATACGAACCCCTAAAAATGTATTTTCCTGATGAGGATGTATCCTTCATAGGAGAAGACATTGCGGAGTCCTATGATGGTTGGAGGGTGTTTTCGACGGAGCAGCAACTTTCAAAGGAGTTGGCATAGGAGCAGTCCTAGTATTAGAAACTGGCCAGCATTATCCGGTGTCTGCCAAGCTCAGGTTCCCGTGCACTAACAATATGGCCGAGTACGAAGCCTGCATCTTAGGGCTCACGCTGGCCATTGACATGAATATTCAGGAGTTGCTAGTGATTGGAGATTTGGATTTGCTTATACATCAGGTCCGAGAAGAATGGGCAACCAAGAATTCCAAGATACTCCCCTATCTGCATCATGTACAGGAGTTGAGGAAAAGGTTCACAAAGACAGAGTTTCGGCATGTTCCCAGAGTCTAGAATTAGTTTGCCGGCGCATTGGCTACCCTATCATCTATGATTCAGCATCCAGATAAGAACTTTATAGATCCTATTCCGGTGAAGATTCATGATCAGCCAGCTTAGTGTGCTCATGTCGAGGAAGAAGCTGATGGAAAGCCTTGGTTTCACGATATCAAGGAATATTTGGCCATAGGAGAATATCCAGAGCTTGCAAACGCTACTCAGAAGCGCACACTTCGAAGGTTGTCCAACACTTCTTTCATAGTGGGGGAATCCTGTATAGAGGGACTCCAGATTTGGGGTTGTTAAGGTGTGTCGAAGCAGAGGAAGCATCCAGGCTATTGGAGGAAATTCATGCAGGGACTTGCGGTCCACATATGAACGACTTTGTCTTATCCAAGAAAATACTCCGAGTAGGTTATTTTTGGATGACTATGGAGACGGACTGCATCCAGTATGTCCGAAAGTGCCATCGCTGTCAGATACATGCAGACATGATAAAGGTGCCTCCAAATGAGCTTACTGCAATGAGCTCGCCATGGCCGTTCGCCGCTTGGGGAATGGATGTTATCGGACCAATTGAAACTGCCGCATCAAACGGGCACAGGTTTATCCTAGTAGCAATTGATTATTTCACCAAATGGGTTGAAGCAGCATCTTACAGAGCAGTGACCAAGAAAGTCGTGGCAGACTTTGTCCGTGACCGTATTATTTGTTGGTTCGGGATCCTAGAGTTAGTCATTACTGATAATGGTTCCAATCTCAACAGTGATTTGATGAAAGCCATGTGTGAAACCTTCAAGATCAAACACCATAATTCCACAGCTTACAGACCGCAGATGAATGGAGCTGTAGAAGCCGCCAAGTAGAATATCAAGAAGATATTGAGGAAGATGGTAGAGAAGCATAAGCAGTGGCATGAGAAGTTGTCATTTGCTTTGTTGGGGTATCGTACCAGAGTTCGCACATCGACTGGTGCAACTCCCTATATGCTGGTTTATGGTACAGTGGCGGTCATTCCCGCCGAGGTAGAAATTCCTTCCCTGAGGATCATATATGAAGCAGAACTCGACGATGCAGAATGGGTAAAGAGTCGCTACGAGCAGTTAGCCCTCATAGATGGAAAAAAATGAACGCAGTTTGTCATGGTCAACTTTATCAGAACAGAATGTCCAGAGCCTTCAACAAAAGAGTCAAGCCAAGACAATTCACACCAAGACAGCTGGTACTAAAGAAGATTTTTCCACATCAAGATGAGGCCAAAGGGAAATTCTCTCCCAACTGGCAGGGTCCATACATGGTTCACCGGGTTCTCACAGGGGGAGCCCTCATACTCGCAAAAATGGACGGAGAAGTTTGGCCAAAACCAATCAACTCAAATGCAGTCAAGCGATACTATGTGTAACCATTTATGATATCATTATGTAATTTGAACTACGTCTGACCTGATTCCCGTTTAAGAGGGGATACGTAGGCAGCCTTATGGGTTCGGTCACAATTCAATAAAATTTTCATCACCCCCGATATTGGAAACTGGGGCAGAATTTAGAGGAGGACC
>NW_017677676.1:0-18677 GCF_001879085.1 Nicotiana attenuata
ACATTGAGATGACACCCCTGCTCGAGGAAATAGGAGGACTGGCTGGTATACCGTGGGAAACTCCGGGTTTATTGATGCCGAATAATCGCAAGGGTAGAGGTTTTCTCAAGATGACGGGTCTAAAGAAAAATCTAGACTTGACATGTTTGAAGGAGTCATACATTCCCTTTGACTACTTGTACGAGAGGTACGGTCACAGAAAATCTTACCGTACTTATCCTGACGAGTTAGCCCTTACATCATTGGGGCATATTCATCGAAGGGTCTTTGTCTTCATGTTCGATTTCTTGGGTATGATAGTGTTTCCAATGAAGAAAGCAAGAATCCATACAAGGCTAGCTATGGTCACCAAAACTCTAATGGAAGGAATTGACGGACAACCATTCAGTCTTGTGCCAATGATCATTACATAAATATACCGAGCCCTAGAAAGGTGTCAACAGGGGGCCAAACATTTCGAGGGTTGCAATCTGCTACTTCAACTTTGGCTCATGGAACATCTCCAAAGGGGTGAGTACCGACAAGAAATCCATCGAAGGGACTAGGATGATCATATCGCCTTTCATCACCCAAAGCGAATGAATTACATGCCCAACATGTTCGCCCAACCGGAGAATGCTGGAGAATGGGTCGAGCTTTTTGATAATTTGACTGAAGACTGGGTAGAATGGATGTTCGAGTGGTTCCCTACTGAAGAATTCATCATTCGATCCAGGGATGCGCCATTTCTGATACTGATCGGTTTGAGGGGGACCTACCCTTATGTCCCTCTCCGAGTTATGAGACATGCTGGCAGGAAGCAGGTTATACCAAGGGTCGACAAGATGAGTCACTTCCGAGCTGACTTCCAGAATGACGATAGTCCGCACAGGTACCAGGCTCAGCATATGTGGCATTGAAAAATTGTCTTGGGAAAGGACACCATTGAACCAGACAGATACCATGCTGGTTGTACCCCACACTATTCAGGCTGGCTGGAGAACAATCACAACGGTTTGGGTCAACCCGGGTTTGTTCGGGGTCACAGGATCATCGATGAAAAGGCTGAGGCACAGGTCAAGTACAACCAATTGCGCAAGAGGATCCAGAAATGTGAAAATGAGCACCGTGAAATAAAAGAAGCCAATCAAAAGCTAATTGAAGAATGAAAGGATATGGCTGTCAACGCTAACAAACGACTAGTCTGTTTGGAGCGGGGTATAGTGGAAATGGAAAAGAAGTTTCTGAAGAGGGTCAAAGACTGCCGAATCGTTGAAGGAAATGAAGGTAGACATCTGGCCAGAGCTTACTTGCTACTAGGACTGCGAGAGCTCAGAGAGCTATTCAATGGAGCCAACAATGCCGAGTCTCGGGAAGGTCCTTCCGGGACCAAATAGATAGGAATTTCCATTTTTTTCCGCTTTATAAGATGTAATAAGGCCAACGGCCATTAGTGACTTTTTCTTATTATTTAGCGTTGTTTTGGGATTCGTCTACCTTTTTATCAATAAAATGAGGCATTTAGCATTCTAAGTTCTCCGAATTTACTTGTCGTTAGGCCTACCTCGGGCACAACGAGGTCCCCAAAATTAGGACGCGCTTTATATTTCCTGCACTACGTGTTTAAATATTGCAACATTTTTTTATGATTTTTACTGACTTATCACCTTTTTGTTTTTTAGTTTTTGCTTATTCCCCTCCCCAAAGGTTAGTCGTGCACTCTGGCATCATCATCATATTCCACAAAATCCATGGGCCCTCCACCCACTCCTCCTCCTAGTCCTATCAGAAACAGGAACAAAGGAAAGATGGAAGATTTGAGCAACACCAGAAAAGAATACTCAGTTGAACGGGTAGAGATCACTCAGGGTACTCAGGTTTCTAAAGAAAGTGCGTCCCAACTCGAGCAGAAACTGTTGAAATTTCAGGAGGAACTTGATCAAGTTCGGAACTTGATCAAGTTCGGAACTTGGCAAGCTTGCCATTCTCCCTCACCACCCAGATGTCAATTTTCCAAGCACTCAGAACCCCACACCTCCACAAAACATCCCAAAACCACAAAATCATCCCGCTCCTCACCACCACTGCAATACTTGCCACACTCCCAACAATACTCCACTGCTCATCCCGGAACCTTTGAACTCCACAAATGACCACTGCCACACCCAACACAATACCCCCATCTATGTGGAGACTGTGCCACACTCCACCCAGCCCATCTCAAGCACACCCGAGTCCAATGATAAGGACTCGCTCATCAAAAATTTGGCCGAAGAGCTTAAAAGGTTGACCACCAGAATACAAGGCGTTGAAGGTAGTAAGGGAATTGAAGGGATAAACTATGAAGATCTATGCAGATAGCCCGATGTCGAACCGCCCGAGGGGTACAAACATCCCAAGTTCGAAATGTTTGATGGCACAGGGGATCCTAGGGTTTACTTGAGAACATACTGTGACAAGCTTGTTGGAGTGGGAAGAGATGAGAAAATTCGCATGAAGCTTTTCATGAGGAGCTTGATGGGAGACGCCTTATCTTGGTACATTAGCCAGGATCCAAAGAAATGGTCGAGCTGGGTAAGCATGGCGTCTAATTTCATGCATAGATTCAGGTTCAACACAGAGAATGCACCAGATGTGTTCTATATCCAAAACATGAAGAAGAAACCCACAGAAACCTTCCGTGAGTATGCTACTCGCTGGGGATCAGAAGCTGCTAAGGTTAGGCCTGCTTTGGAAGAAGAGCAGATGAACAAGTTTTTTGTCCGGGCTCAGGACCCACAGTATTATGAGAGGCTGATGCTGATCGAGAATCACAAGTTTTCTGACATCATCAAGCTAGGAGAAAGGATCGAGGAAGGCATCAAGAGTGGTATGGTTACGAACTTTGAAGCCTTGCAGGCTACCAATAAGGCTTTACAATCTGGTGGCACGTCCAAGAACAGGGACGTAGGTGCTGTAATGGTTGCACAGAGGACCAAATCCCCTATCAAGTACCAAACATACCCAATAGCTCCAATCACATATCAGCCTACCTCAAATTATCAAGCACTCACCCACTTACCAAACTCCACCACCTACTTATCAGTCATCTCCCACATATCAACCTACTTCACCTAAATACTCCCAACCGGCACATATTTACCAAGCCTACAACACCCAACCATCCCACTATCAATCGCCTCCCTCATGTCAAAACTTCCCTAGACCACGACCAAATTTTGACCGCAGACCTCCCAAACAGTATACCGCCATTGCTGAACCAATTGACCAGCTATACGAAAAGCTCAAAGCTGCTGGTTGTGTCACCCCTATCCCTGCTATAACACCTGAAAACCCTTCTCAGTGGATCAATCCAAATAAATCCTGTGCATACTATTCCGACATGAAAGGACATACTATCGATGAATGTCGCTCTCTGAAGGATAAGATCCAGACTTTGATTGACAATAAGATCATTGTAGCAAAGGATCCAGCTCCGAGTGTCCGTAATAACCCTTTGCCAGACCACAAAGGTGGAGGTGTTCACATGATCGAGATAGAGGATGACTGGGACCCCAAGGGATCAATCGGTTTAATCACAGAAGGCGACGATCCAAAGAAGCCAATAGTCGCCCTCAATCCGATTGTGGTCCAGATTCAGCCTTCCGGGGACATCGAGGTAAACATGTCCATGCCACTCGAGTTTGAAGCACCACCCCTTGCAAAGATGCCAGCGCCGATTGAGGTTGAGTTTACGTCACCAGCAAACACACCCACACCCTTTGAAGTTGCAGTCTTACAACCTGAGAAGCCTACTTCGTTCGGGGTAAAGATAGCCACGCCAATTCCGGTGGCAATGATAGCCATAACACCATTCCATACGAAGGCTATACCATGGGACTATACAGCTCAAGCCAGAAGAAAGGGGAAGGTCAAGTTCGGGGAAACTGTTGCGGCACAGGGAATGACAAGAACCGACAGGGTTTATACCCCGGAGCATTTGGCTGAATCTAGCAAGCAGGCCTCTAGTCGGCCAACCATCACTGAAACTGGGCCCGACGATCTCTGGAGAAAGATACAAGCCAAAGAATACTGAGTCATTGATCAGCTGAACAAAACACCGGCACAGATTTCTATCCTTGCTTTGTTACAAAGTTCTGATGCACACAAGAATGCCTTGTTAAGAGTGTTGAGCGAGGCATATGTACCGAGCAACATCACCGGCAGGGAGATGGCTAACATGGTAGGCCAGGTGTTAGAAAGTCACAAAATCACTTTCCACGAAGATGAGCTGCCACCGGAGGGATTGAGTCACAACAAGGCATTACACATCACTGTGCAGTGCGAAGATTATGTTATCACCAGGATCCTGGTCGATGGGGGGTCCAGTCTCAACATTTGTTCATTGGTAAGACTCTGGACGTCGGGAAAAGGGCTGCATGAAATCAAGGACGGGGCTATCAACGTCAAAGCTTTCGACGGTTCTCAAAGGTCTGCTATTGGGGAGATTAGCTTGTGTTTGCAAATGGGGCCTACTTGGTTTGATGTTGATTTTCAAGTGACAGATGTACCGGCATCTTACAATCTGTTGTTGGGATGACCATGGATTCATGCCGCGGGGGCCGTAGCATCAACGCTACATCAGGCAGTGAAGTTTGAGTGGAACCACCAAGAGGTGATCATTCATGGCGACGGTAGCAATCCCATATACAGTCGCCAGACCATTCCAGCAATTGGAGGAAGAAGAAGGATAGGTGGGGAAACTTACCACCACATCGAGCGAGTCAACGCCGTTGATAAAGACAAATAGTGGGACAGCAAGATCGAAAGCATATTGAATTGGAGCGGGTATGAACCTGGCAAGGGACTTGGCAAGAACCTCCAAGGAATCGCTAAGCCTATCAAGCTCAAGAAACACGACACCACCTTTTGATTGGGGTATGAGTATACCTGGAAAGAATTCAACGAATGGTCGCCACCCTGGCGCGGTCCTTACTATCCATTGGAGCAGCCAATACCCCATTTGGAGCAAACCTTCCAACCGGCCGAGGTTATCTACGGGTCAGAAGAAGAATAAGCACTGGAAGCAATGAAGAATTTGTTCCTAGAAGACGATGATATGGATTGCTGTGTCATATTCGAGGAGGAGGGGGAGGAAGGCCCTTCCATACAGGCTGTAAGCAGAGGAGCACGCCTCAATAACTGGACCATCAGAACCACCAAAGCCCGGCGAGCCTCGGGGTAGCAAGGCTGAACAAGCATCATGCACTATTTTATTAGTTTACTTTCCTTTCACATTTTTATTTTTGCAAGAAAGAGCTCCAATGTTCAAAACATTTATGGAATTTACCAAAGCATTTCAATTCTCTTATAAATCTTACTCTTATTATTCTCTCTCATTACTTTACTTATACAACATTACTATTACTTATCTTGATGAACCAATGACTGTGACATGCAACGAGAAAACGCAACAGCGGACATAGATTTAGAGGAAGATGATATACCAGAGGAAATCATTAAAGAAGTTGAGAATTTTGAGAACAGACCTAAGTCCAACCTGGACGAAACTGAGATTGTTAACCTGGGAGATGCAGAAAACATCAAAGAGACACGAATCAGCGTTCATTTGTCACCATCAGAAAAGGAAGAATACACAGAGTTTCTAAGAGAGTATGAGGACATATTCGGCTGGTCGTACGACGACATGACTGGTCTGAGTACATCTATTGTGGCCCACAAATTGCCAACCGATCCAGCCTGTCCACCAGTAAAGCAGAAGCTCAGAAAATTCAAGCCAGATATGAGTTTAAAAGTCAAGGAAGAGGTCACTAAGCAGGTCAAAGCTAAGGTTCTCAGGGTAGTGGAGTATCCAACATGGTTAGCCAACATTGTGCCAGTATCGAAGAAGCACGGGAAGGTTAGAGTCTGTGTCGACTACCGGGATCTCAACCGGGCCAGTCCGAAAGACGACTTCCCCTTGCCAAACATACACATCCTGATTGACAATTGCGCCAAGCACGAGTTGCAATCATTTGTAGATTGTTTCGCGGGGTACCATCAGATCTGGATGGATGAAGAAGATGCTGAGAAAACGGCTTTCATTACGCCGTGGGGAATGTATTGCTACAAGATGATGCCATTCGGGTTAAAGAATGCAGGGGCCACCTACATGAGGGCCATGACTACCATTTTCCATGATATGATACACAAGGAGATCGAAGTATATGTAGACGATGTTATCATCAAGTCCAAGAAAGCCACCGATCACATGGAAGATTTGAGGAAGTTCTTCAATAGACTGTGAAGGTACAACCTGAAACTGAATCCCGCAAAATGTGCCTTCGGGGTTCCTGCCGGAAAATTACTTGGGTTTATTGTGAGTCGCCGGGGAATAGAACTGGATCCATCGAAGATCAAAGCCATTCAAGAATTTCCACCACCAAGGAACAAGAAAGACGTAATGAGCTTCTTGGGGAGACTTAACTACATCAGCCGGTTCATAGCACAATCAACAGTTATCTGTGAGCCGATCTTCAAGATGTTGAAGAAGGATGCCGCCACCGAATGGACTGATGACTGCCAGAAAGCTTTCGACAGAATCAAGGGATACTTGTCAACGCCACCAGTTGTGGTCCCGCCCGAGCCGGGTAGACCGTTGCTACTCTACATTGCAGTGTTGGATGGTGCCTTCGGTTGCGTCCTGGGGCAGCATGATGAGACAGGAAAGAAAGAACAGGACATTTACTACCTCAGCAAGAAGTTCACTCCATACGAGGCTCGGTATTCTCTGTTGGAACGCACATGCTGTGCTTTAACTTGGGTAGCTCAGAAGCTGAGGCACTACTTCTGTGCCTGTGCTACATATCTTGTATCAAGGATGGATCCTTTGAAATACATCTTTCAGAAGCCCATGCCCACCGGCAAGCTCGCCAAGTGGCAGATCCTGTTGAGTGAATTGATATTGTCTACGTGACCTAGAAAGCAGTCAAAGGATAGGCACTAGCGGATCACCTAGCTGAAAACTGTTGATGGAGAATACGAGCCCCTAAAGACGTATTTTCCAGATGAAGAGGTATCATTCATAGGATAAGATATTGCAGAGTCCTATGATGGTTGGAGAATGTTTTTCGACGGAGCAGCAAATTTCGAAGGAGTTGGCATAGGAGCAGTTCTAGTGTCAGAAACCGGTCGCACTATCCGGTATCCGCCAAGCTCAAATTCCCGTGCACCAACAACATGGCCAAGTACGAAGCCTGCATCTTAGGGATCAAGATGGCCATTGACATGAACATCCAAGAGTTGCTAATAATTGGGGATTCGGACCTACTCATACATCAGGTACGAGGAGAATGGGCGACCAAGAATTCCAAGATACTCCCTTATCTGCACCATGTACTGGAGTTGAGGAAAAGGTTCGCAAAGACAGAGTTCCAGCATGTTCCTAGAGTCCAAAATGAGTTTGCCGATGCATTGGCTACCCTATCGTCCATGATGCAGCATCCAGATACAAACTTCATTGATCCTATTCATGTGAAAGTCCACAATCAACCAGCTTATTGTGCTCATGTCGAAGAAGAAGCAGATGGAAAACATTGGTTTCATGACATCAAGGAATATTTGGCAAAAGGAGAGTACCCAGAGCTTGAAAATAACACTCAGAAGCGCACATTTCGAAGATTGTCCAACAATTTCTTTCACAGCGGAGGAATCTTGTATAGGAGGACTACAAATTTGGGTTTGCTAAGGTGTGTCGACGCGAAGGAAGCATCTAAACTGCTGGAGGAAATTCATGTCGGGACCTGTGGTCCGCACATGAACGGCTTTGTCTTAGCCTAGAAGATACTCCGTACTGGTTACTTCTGGATGACTATGGAGACGGACTGCATCCAGTACGTCCGAAAATGCCACCGCTGCCAGATACATGCAGATATGATAAGGGTGCCACCAAATGAGCTTAATGCAACAAGCTCACCATGGCCTTTTGCCGCTTGGGGGATGGATGTTATTGGACCAATCGAACCTGCCGCTTCCAACGGGCACAGATTCATCCTAGTCGCAATTGACTACTTTACCAAATGGATCGAGGCAGCATCCCACAAAGCAGTAACTAAGAAAGTCGTGGCAGACTTCGTCCGCGACCGTGATGTTTGTCGGTTCGGGATCCCGAAATCGATCATTACTGATAATGGCTCAAACCTCAACAGTGACATAATGAAAGCTATGTGTGAAACCTTCAAGATCAGACATAAGAATTCCACAGCCTACAGGCCCCAAAGGAACGGAGCTGTAGAAGCCGCCAACAAGAACATTAAGAAGATACTGAGGAAAATGGTAGAGAAGCATAAGCAGTGGCATGAGAAGCTATCATTTGCTTTATTGGGGGTATCGCACCACAGTCCGCACATCAACTGGTGCAACTTCCTGTATGTTAGTTTATGGTACGGAAGCCGTCATTCCCACCGAAGTACAGATTCCTTCCTTGAGGATGATACAAGAAGCTGAGCTCAACGACGCATAATGGGTGAGAAATCACTATGACCAGCTGGCTCTTATAGATGGGAAGAGAATGAATGCAGTTTGCCATGGTCAGCTTTATCGGAACAGAATGTCCAGAGCTTTCAACAAGAGAGTCAAGCCAAGACGGTTCACATCGGGGCAGCTGGTGTTGAAGAAAATTTTCCCGCATCAAGATGAAGCCAAAGGGAAATTCTCTCCCAATTGGCAGGGTCCATACATGGTTCATCGGGTTCTGACAGGAGGAGCCCTGATACTTGTAGAAATGGATGGAGAAGTTTGGCCAAAACCAATCAACTCAGATGCAGTCAAGCGCTACTATGTGTAATCTTATATTTTCCTATATGATGTAATTTGAACTACGTCTGACCTGAGGGGATACGTAGGCAGCCTTATGGGTTCGGTCAAAATTCAATAAAATTTTCATTTCCCCCTACAATTGGAAACTGGGGCAGAATTTTGAGGAGGACCCTCAAAATTCCGAAGTAACTTCAGCCGATCATCGCAAGCAGCCGTCAGAAGTATCAACCCATTAAACTGGGGCAAAATTTTGAGGAGGACCCTCAAAATTCCGTAACGAGAGAGGTTGCAATGTCCTGAACCACGTCACAGTCGTCAGTTCATCTAATAATTATTTCTTATATACTTACGTCATATTTTTAACAAACTCATGCATATTTATTATCGAAATCGCTCTGTTCAGCAACGCTACCCCTATGATACATACTGTGTCATCAGATCAGAACCGAGCAGGTCAAGCAAAGTCAGCGGGAACACGAACTAACCTTTTCCCTTTACAAAACTCACGATTTTTCTTTAGATGCAGGCACCCAAGTCGCAAAATCATATATTATCCACTCATACTGTTCAGGAATACAACTCTGTAGAACTGTCACACCTATTCACAGTTACTATCCGCATCAGTACCCCCAGCAGTCACGATATCGCAATTAGCTATCGGTTATCAGCAATCAACTAAGAAATTTCATTACTATTCACCTTTTATTTCTTGCATTACATAAGGCTACCATTCTACCATCCGAGACTAAGCACTGTCTCCATCTGCATTTCTTGCATTGCATAAAGCTACTATTCTTCCTTCCGAGACTAAGCACTGTCTCCATCTGCATTTCTTGCATTGCATAAGGCTACTATTCTGCCTTCCGAGACTAAGCACTGGCTCCATCTGCATTTCTTGCATTGCATAAGGCTGTTATTCTGCCTTCCGAGACTAAGAATTGTCTCCATCTGCATTTCTTGCATTTCATAAGGCTACCATTCTGCCTTCCGAGACTAAGCACTGTCTCCATCTGCATTTCTTGCATTGCATAAGTCTACTATTCTGCCTTCCGAGACTAAGAATTGTCTCCATCTAGATTTCTTGCATTGCATAAGGCTACCATTCTGCCTTCCGAGAATAAGCACTGTCTCCATCTGCATTCCTACATTGCATAAGGCTACCATTCTGCCTTCCGAGACTAAGCATTGTCTCCATATGCATTCTTGCATTGCATAAGGCTACCATTCTGCCTTCCAAGACTAAGCATTGTCTCCATCTGTATTTCTGCATTGCATAAGGCTACTATTCTGCCTTCCGAGACTAAGCACTGTCTCCATCTGCATTCCTGCATTGCATAAGGCTACCGTTCTGCCTTCCGAGGTTAAGCTCTACCTCCATCTGCATGGCTGAAATATCGCCACCTTTATTTACCCTTGCATGGCTGAAAGTTCGCCATCTTTATTTATGTCTTGCATCGGCTAGAATATCGTCACTTTATTTATGCTTTCATTTGCTGAAAGATCGCCAAATTTGTCCAAAGGCGTCATTGTTCGGAGGTACCATTCGCATAGCCCGAGAACGCCATGCCATGGCCCGAGGACCCCTTTTAACCTCTTGCATATCATTATTCAAAGGCATCATAGTTCAAAGGCATCATTCTCATAGCCCGAGAGCATCATTTCATAGCCTGTGAATCCTATATTATATGCGTCATGGCCCAGGACGTCATGGTCTAAGGACGTCATCCTAACCGTCCGAAGACAGCATTCATGGTCCAACGGGAATTTGCATCACGTTTAATTTTTCCGCACGATATACGCTTGTATTGCTTGTTTGCAGGTAAACCGGCTAGCAACAGCCGTCTGAGCAGGAGCGACCCCGCTCCAGTTCCCGCAGCCCTGGCAGACTTTAACCATCCATCCCAACCTAAAAATCGCGTCCGTTCTTGAAAGATCTACATCGGCATGTTCCGTCGTCGGATCCCGAACTACATATGGCCTGATTCCTGTAAGACCAAGGATATATAGGCAGCTCAGGAACCAGAGCACGGTCAAGCTCTTCAAACCATTTCACTCGGTCAAAATTGGCCATCATATCTTTACCCGACAACTCTTTCATCCTTCCCGGGTAAAGAGGGGCAGCTGTTGATACCCAATTTTTTCCCGTATATTTTTATATGCAAAATAGTTTCAAAAATAGTATATGTATGCATATATACGCATGTCCAAGTGTTTTATTATTTTTTCCAATTTTTAAAAGAATTTTGAACCAATTTATTGCCATGTTTTAGCAGTACAAAAACCAATAATTGTTCCCAAATTATCCTTTTGGTGATTCAGCTATTTTATTCTCATATTTATACCAATATATAGCCAAGGTAATTTTTGCACGTTTTATCAATTGATTTGGTATTTTTAAAGCTAAATTGCACTAAATTGCAATTTTAGCCTATTTTAAGAATTAACTGCGTTTGTAATTACAAATTTGATTCCAGTATTTTTTAATCTAATATTTATACACTATTAATTAATTTAGCACCTTTAATTTATTTTACGAAATCATTTTACTATTTTTATAAAATAGAAAAGGGAAAAGTGGCTATTTAAATACTAGCCCTATTTCGTTTCAATTATAGCCAAAATTAACCACCACCCCCCCTAATTAACCCAATTTCAATCTCAAACCGGACCAGCCCAATTCCTAAATTACCTGACCCCCAACCCGTTAATAAAACCCGCCCGACTCCCCTTTTGATCCAGGCCGTTGATCATTTTGATCAACGGCCATAATTACCCCTTTCCTTTTTAATTTCCCAAACACCCTAACCCTAATCACTTTCACCTAATCAGCCGCCTGTAAACCCCTTCGTCTCTCAAACTCTCTTGAACATTCCTGGAACCCTAATCATCTCCCACCGTCTTCGACCTCGAAACCCACCGGAAACCATGGCTCCTCCGGCCATGGGAGTCTTATATTCACCTCCTATCGTTCCTATGTGCTCGATACTTGAAGATGCGAGGCCAAAACTCGAAGTTCCTCACTCAGACCTTCGCCGACTCGAGGTTTCACGGCCATCTTCGGCCTTGCTCCGGCGTATCCTAGTCTTCTGAGCCTGATTCTAACTTCTCCGACTCAGATCGGTGACTTTTCAAAGCCTTCTCATTCTAGGGTTCTTCTGAAACCCTAACCTTTCGAGGTTTTCTCCGATTCTTTTTAGATATGTTGTGTATCTATGCTCTACTTGAGTTTTCAAATGATTTCCCTAATTTTTCTTTTGAAAATTACTTTCAAAACCCTTCTTTTCCGATTTAGGGTTTTCTGGAAAGTGTTTAAGTGTTTTACGATTTTTCTTCTTTGTTATTCGTATTGTTCTTTTACTGTGTTTCCTATATCATGTTCTCGCATTAGGATTAGTAATCCCAAATACCTCCGGGATTGATAGATTTGGGGCGGGTAATGGCATGCAATAAGTAAACGAGACTATTCTGCGCTTTAGTACCTTAACGGGGTGGGAAAGGGTAGATATGGATATGATGACCACGCGATAACACCACGTGTATAAGTGATTACCGGGTGTTGTGTGGGGTGATCCATATTATTTATAAACCAAGGACCCCCCCCCCTCTCTTTTGCTTGTTTATTTCATTGTTTATTTTCAAATTTCTCAAACTATTTTGTCTCAAAATTTAGTTTTTCTTTTGTTTCTTTTCACTCCATCTATTTGCAACCTTTATGTGAAAATCCCCTCTTATTTGAAGCCTTATTTGTCTATATGTTATTTGTACCTTAAAGTCACAACAATAGCTTGGCCGGGAACCACACTAGTGGATTCTGAGGGGTGCCTAACACCTTCCCCTTGGAATAATTTCAAGCCCTTACCCAATCTCTGGTTATCCAAACAAAACCCTTCTTAGTGTCCTAATGCACTTTAATCATTAGGAGGCGACTCTTCACTTCTCTTAAACCCAATTCCCAAAAGGGAACGAGTTGTCCTCCCAAATGTCATAAACCCGATTTCGCGAGAAAAAGGGGGCATCGACAAAGCCTTTGATGGGTCTCAGAGGTCCACCATTGGGGAGATTAATCTATGCTTGAAAATGGGGCCAACCTAGTTCGATGTTGATTTCCAGGTGATAGATGTGCCAGCGTCTTACAACCTGCTGTTGGGACGGCCATGGATTCAGGCTGCCGGGGCCGTTGCATCAACACTGCACCAGGCAGTAAAGTTCGAATAGAATCACCAGGAGGTGATCATTCACGGCGACGGTAGCAACCCATATACAGTCACCAGACCATTCCAGCGATCGGAGAGAAAAGAAAAGCTGGGCGGAGAAACCTACCACCACATCGAGCGGGTCAATACTATCGACAAAGACAAATGGTGGGATAACAAGATCGAGAGTATATTGAATTGGAGTGGGTACGAGCCTGGAAAAGGACTCGGCAAAAACCTCCAAGGAATCGCTAAACCCATAACACTCAAGAAACATGGCACCACTTTCGGCTTGGGGTACGAATACACCTGGGAAGAGTTCAACAATTACTACCCACCAGAGCAGCCGATATCGCATTTGGAGCAGACTTTCCAACAGGCTGACGTCGTCTATGGAACGGACGAAGAAGAAGCGCTCGCAACAGTGAAAAACTTGTTTTTAGAGGACAATGACATGGACTGTTGTGTTATTCTCGAGGAGGAGGGGGAGGAAGGCCCTTCCATACAGGCTGTAAGCAGAGGAGCACGCCTCAATAACTGGACTATCAGGACAACCAGAGCCCGGCGAGCCTCGGGGTAGCAAGGCTAAAACAAGCATCATGCACTATTTTTTTTTACTAGATGATTTTCTTTTCGCATTTTAATTCCCGCAATAAGATCTTCAATGTTCAAAATAGTTATGAAATTTATCAAAGCATTTCGACTGTTCTTATGAATCAACACTTATTATTATTTTTCTCTCATTACTTCACTTATACAGCATTACTATTACTTATCTTGATGAACCAATGATTGTGACCTGCAATGAGACAACGCAACAAACGGACATTGATTCAGAAGAAGATGACATACCCGTGGAGATTGTCAAAGAAGTGGAGAACTTTGAGAACAAACCTAAGTCCAACCTGGATGAGATAGAAGTTGTTAACCTGGGAGATGTAGAAAACGTCAAGGAAACACGAATCAGCGTTCACTTATCACCATCAGAAATGAAGGAATACACAGAATTTCTAAGGGAATATAAAGACATATTCGCCTGGTCATATGATGACATGACTGGTCTGAGTACGTCTATTGTGGCCCACAAACTGCCAACCGATCCGACATGTCCACCGGTAAAGCAAAAGCTCAAGAAATTCAAGCCTGACATGAGTTTGAAAATCAAGGAAGAAGTCACTAAGCAAGTCAAAGCTAAGGTTCTCAGGGTAGTAGAGTACCCGACATGGTTAGCTAACATCGTGCCAGTGCCAAAGAAGGACGGGAAGGTAAGAGTCTGTGTCGACTACTGGGATCTCAACCAGACCAGTCTGAAAGGCGACTTCCCTTTGCCGAATATACACATCCTGATTGACAATTGCGCCAAGCATGAGCTACAGTCATTCGTGGACTGTTTCGCTGGTTACCATCAGATCTGGATGGATGAAGAAGATGCTGAGAAAACGGCTTTCATTACGTCGTGGGGAATGTATTGTTACAAAATGATGTCGTTCGGCCTGAAGAGTGCAGGGGCCACCTACATGAGGTCCATGGCTACCATTTTCCATGATATGATACACAAGGAAATTGAGGTATACGTGGACGATGTTATCATCAAATCCAAGAAAGCCGCCAACCACATAAAAGATCTGAGGAAGTTTTTCAACAGATTACGGAGGTTTAACCTGAAATTGAATCCCGCAAAATGCGCATTTGGTGTACCCGCTGGGAAATTACTGGGGTTTATTATGAGTCGCCGAGGAATAGAACTGGATCCGTCAAAGGTTAAAGCCATTCAGGAAGTACCACCGCTAAAGAACAAGAAGGATGTGATGAGTTTCTTGGGAAGACTTAACTACATCAGCCGGTTCATAGCACGGTCTACAGTCATCTGTGAGCCAATCTTTAAGATGTTGAAGAAGGACGCCGCTACCAAATGGACCGATGACTGTCAAAAGGCCTTCGACAGAATCAAGGAGTACCTGTCAACACCACCAGTCTTGGTCCCGCCTGATCCAGGTAGACCCTTATTACTCTACCTTACGGTGTTGGACGGGGCTTTCGGTTGTGTTCTGGGGCAACATGATGAAACAGGAATAAAGGAACAATCCATCTATTATCTCAGCAAGAAGTTCACCTACGAGGCCCGATATTCTCTTTTGGAGCGCACCTGCTGTGCTTTGACTTGGGTGGCTCAGAAGCTAAGGCATTACTTCTGTGCCTATACTACATATCTCATATCAAGGATGGATCCTTTAAAGTACATCTTTCAGAAGCCCATGCCCACTGGCAAGCTATCCAAGTGGCAAATCTTATTGAGTGAGTTAGACATTGTCTACGTAACTCGGAAAGCAGTTAAGGGACAAGCACTAGCAGATCACCTTGCCGAGAATCCCGTGGATGGAGAATACGAACCCCTGAAAACGTATTTTCTTGATGAAGAGGTATCATTCGTAGGAGAAGATATTGCGGAGTCCTATGATGGTTGGAGAATGTTCTTCGATGGAGCAGCAAACTTCAAAGGAGTTGGCATAGGAGCAGTCTTGGTATCAGAAATCGGTCAGCATTATCTAGTGTCCGCCAAACTCAGGTTTCCCTGCACCAACAATATGGCCGAATACGAAGCTTTCATCTTGGGGCTTAAAATGGCCATTGACATGAACATTCAAGAGCTGCTAGTAATTGGAGATTCAGACTTACTTATACATCAGGTACGAGAAGAATGGGCAAATCGAGGAAAGGGTTTGACTCTGTTTAACAGTCGCGAACCAGAAATCCGAGTAAGAAATTTTGTTAACCCGGGAGAAGGGGTTAGGCACTCCCGAGTTCCGTGGTTCTAGCACGATAGCTCAACTGCTATATTTGGCTAAAGTCCGATTTTAACAGATTCCATCCTATAGTGCAATTTTAAAAATTATTTAACCGCTTTTAGTTAAAAAAAATTCAAGAAAGTGAACGTCGTTTAAAAACGTATTTTTGGATCACGTCACATGAAATGCACCCGTATCCTCGACACATTTTTATTCAACGTTTTGGGATTTGGATTTGGGTTGCATGAAATGCACACCCGCATTTATGAAAGTAATATTTTTAAAAAGCGCGCCTAAAGCGACTAGCATGTTATTATCTTCGCGGGAGGCCATGAAAATTCGCTAAATGGCACGTCCCGAATTCTATATATTTTAATGAAGTAATTAAAGAGGGCAACGCAATTTGTGATTTTATTTGGCGCTGCGCACCTCAATTTATTTTAAAAGGGTGTCCTAAAGATGAACTAGTATTAGCTATTAGGATATGTCTATATTCCTAAAACCTAATTAGTTGAATTAACTAACATCAAGGTATTCAAGAAAAATTGGGCCCCAAGATCAAGTCCAAGCTCGAATAAGGACGCTCCCCATTACTGAAGAGACCCTTAGCTCGAGTATGCCACTTAACTTTAAAGGCCCAAAGTCCACCATTTAATTTTAACGCCATTAAATCCAAAAGTGATTCTGGCCTGCCACTACTTTGGGCCCGAAACCAACCTAGCCAAAAATGAGGCCCAATAGCCCCAATAACATCACAGGGGCGCAAGGAATTAGATCTCATGGTTGGCCCTTTTTGGGCTTGAATGGAGGCCCCAAATGCCTACGAGATGCCACTCGAAATGGGCCTCAGAGGTCATGCCTTCGATCCCAATCAATAACAGAAGGCAACTCGAGTTTTAAAAATACAATAACAAACAAATAAACGTCACACAATGTGAAAATGATATCAACCGTTACATCAATGATCAAAAGCATTGGTGGCTTGATTGAAACAATTAACCATATGATCACTGTTCTGTCAAATTTATACATGAGCCCATGACTAATTTACTCAATTAACAAATTACTGAATTAAAGGAGTCCCTCAGCCACCTAATACCCACAGTTCTTATAATCACCCAAGACCCCTATACATGCATATGTGCCTAGAACCTACTTCACTTTTAACAAACAGTCCAAAACAATCCCAAATCAGAAGGAAACTGCTACACAAGTTAACACATTCAAATTGACTATGACATCCTTTGGAGAATGCATAAATTCAAATTTTACAACTATAGAATAACTAGAAAGGAAATACACGCAGAACAGGTGAAATCCATGAATAGTGCCTTGTTTATTCCGTTTTCAAATCATGCTTCCAACTACATGTTCAAGTGAAATCCCTGAAGGTTGAAATATACCTAGAAAATTAAAGCAAAACAAGAAGAAGAGATGATCACCAAACGAGCAATAGCAAGAGTAGTGTCTCAGCAACAGGACCGACCCCAGGATGCTCAAGGAAATAGAACCACTTTGAACCAAATTGGAATTCACAATCACAACACTCAAAACTTGAAACCAGAATACAATTGAATCTGAAACCAAACCCTTGGACAACAATTAAAAGTCAACTCATTTTTACCCCTAGTTATTTGAAATTGCTATCAGAAATAGGACTTGAAGCACTTTCGAAGATCTTTTTATTCTAATGGAACAGTATACCTGCCTCAACTTTCTGATATTTTTTTAGCTCTCTCCTTCTCTTCAGGTCTTAGAGTGTTTAAGGCTCTCAATTTATGAAAAATCCAAAGAACTCAGCCGTCTGTCTAGTCTCTGATTTTTAGCTCTCCAAAACCTTGCCTTGAAAGGCAAGAATGATACCTTATATAGGCTCAAACATAGGGCAACCCTCAGGTTCTATTTTTACCCTTTGCCCCCTTTTGAGTTTTTGTTTTTAGCTTAGATAGCCCCCAATTCCTAACTTTCTACCCAAGTTTTAGTACCTATCCATCTGAAATTTTACTAAAGCCCCTCACTAGAAGCTTCCAAATCAGTTAGAGAAAAGATTCCTACCCAGAATACCTAGACTACCCTCCAATACCCCTGAAATTACACTCAGCACTCAAACGAGTCAAGCTGACCCAATGGTTCAGGGATGGGCTTTAAGCAAAATCAGATATACCCTCTCATTGGGCTTGCGAAACCCAAAATCAAACCAAGTTAACAAAATTCAGTACAAAGTCTTGAAAGGAAACCGGGTAGAAGCATTTTGACATCACAAACGGACCCCTAAACTAATTTGGCTCAAGAACTAAATGAGAAATCACACAAACTATAACAAAACTAGAGGGAATACTAATTAACGATTAACCCGGATTAAAGGGACACATGCAGAAGTGACTTTGAGAAAAACCAAAGAAAACAAGAACATAGAAGAAGATAAGGAAAAGAAAAATGAAGAAAAAGGGTCCATGAAAATACCTGGTGCAAAACAGACGGATAAAAGCCCCCTGAACGACCCTTTGGAAGAATCCAATTTGGGCCGAATAAAACCTTAATCACATGTTCTCAATGAAAACACGAGACTAAAGTCTAATCCGAGCCCAAATCTTTGTTCAACTGGCTGACCCGCATTTTTGATTTAGGGTTCTGATTTTAGATTTGATATTTGAGGAGTTCAGGGGTGATTTGAGGGAAACTGGCCATGGATTAAGGGAGAGGAGGTTGTGGTGGTCAAGGGGTGTGGATTTGGTGGTGAAAGGAGGTGGCGCCGCCACCGGAGAACTCATGGCGGCTCTAGGGTTCATAGATTCAAATCTAGATTCGAGGGATTTGGGTAGGTTTTAAGGAAAACTGATGATATATTTGGGTTGAGGAGGTCGAGGCGGGCCTATGGTGTCAATTTCATGGTGATTGAACGTCGGCCGCGCCGTAGGCGATT
>NW_017677676.1:24447-28318 GCF_001879085.1 Nicotiana attenuata
GAGTCACAAGACAATATCCGGATTACAACCCTGAAATAACCCGGACAACAGAAATGACAACAACATAAACCACCAAAACTCCAAGAGATGGAGCGTCTTCCCAATTACCAAGCACGGCGTCTTAACCACTGAATTTCACACCAAGATTGCTGGAATTTTCACAAGTCTTCATCACGTTGTTCTGAGCAAACTGCTTCTGGGATTCTTCTGCCGGCTCATTCTCACGATCAATCATACCCACCATATGCGTCTCATTGTGCACTGGAGATGGATCTTGGCCAGTGTTTGTTGCGTCTGGATTTTGCACGACGACGTCGCCTGCATCAATAAGCTTTTGAATTGCATTCTTCAGATTCCAACATTTCTCTATGTCGTGCCCCAGGGCACCTGAGCAGTATGCGCACTGTTGAGAAGGATCGAACTTCTTTGGAGGAGGGTTGGCACTTTTATCTGAATCGGCTTCAACATGTCCAGTTTCCTTAACCGCTGAAACAGACTGGCGTATGATTCTCCAAATGGAGTGAAGGCTTTCTTCTTTCGTAACCTCTTATTCTTAAATGCTGGGTTGGGCCGAAAACCTGATCCGGGGTGTTTTTGGGGAACTCGCGGGGGTAGATGGGCATTATTTTGAGCTGGGTACTGTGATGTGCGACTTTGGGATTTCTGTGGAGAGAAGTAGCATCGGGGAAGGTCATCTAATGCACAAGGATAACCACGGAGACGATGTCGTGGCTAGAAGTGTTGATCAGGAAAACCTATCGGATCGTCTTTTTTGTTCCTCTTTCTTCCAACCAAGCTTACTGGTATGTTCTTAATGGCTTCCGAACAACTCACGATTTTGCCTGACTTGATTCCTTCTTCCACTAGCTCCCCCATTTTTAACACATCATTGAAAGGCTTTCCCAGGGCCGGGATCAGATGACTGTAGAAGGTGGGTCCCTAGGCCTGTAGAAAAAGCTTAACCATTTCTTCTTTGCTGATCGGGGGACTGACTCGAGCAGCTTGCTCCCTCCATCTGAGCCCAAACTCATTAAAGCTTTCCTCCGGCCTCTTTTCCATCTTATATAGCGAGGTGCGGTCTGGGGCAACACTTGATTTGCATTGAAAGTATCGGACAAAGTCTTGAGCCATGTCGCCCAGTGTAAGCCACTCATCGACATTTTGACGACCATGCCAGTCCAAAGCTGCCCCAGTTAGGCTTTTACTGAAATATGCCATCATCACGTCATCTTGCTCTCCAACAATCCTCATTGCATTGCAATAGACCCTCAGGTGGGCTACCGGGTCTGCACGCCCATCATACAAGTTAAATTTTGGTACTTTGAATCCTGTGGGCAGGCGGGCGTCATGTGGCACAATCAATTCTGTGCGAGTCATGCTACCCTGGCCTTCCACTCTTCGCTTGTCCCTTAAGGACAGTTCTATGCTTTTCAGCTTCCTGGGCGTCTCATCTCGTCCTTCCCTTCCTGTAACCTTTTCATTTCTAGCATGGAGCTCATCCCGGGAGCTCTTCTTGTATGAATCAAGGACCCTGTGGGCAACCTCTGGAGGGTGAAATTGGGCATTACGAGCTTTGAATGGGTGTTCATTATTTGGGGTAATGGATATGACAGGAGGGCAATTTTGGGGAGAAGTGACTGAAGGATGAGAGATGGAGCTACTAGGGTAGTTGGGACGAGTGTGATAAGCGGGTGTATCTGGAGAATATGGAGGATCATCTGGTATTGTGTTGGGAGTTTGGGTAAGGGTAGCGTCCGGGAAAATTGGTGGTGGTGGGGGTGGCGCCTTTCCAGTCATCCAGGCTCGATACATGTTTGTCATGTGTTGTATCAGCATCCGCACCTCTTCAACCAACCCATTATCCCGTTCCACCAACTGTTGTCGAGCACCGGTATCAACCAACTCAGTTCTCTTGTTGTTTGCCATTGCCTTTTGTCCTTGTGTTGTAAAGAAGAGTTACTGCTTTCAAACCACAAACCAACCACCTTTCTGGAATGACAAGACAAAATGAAACCATCACGTTAGCGTTAGGGCATTTAACATATGGGGGAGTGGATGCACCTAGGCAGTCAACAGTTCCTATTATGCTTTTGATCGGTCGCATGCGTCATCCCGGCCTTTTCATTTTCCTTTATTTGACATGCCTTTCCTCTCATTCTTCCCTCGTGTTTTCCATTGTTTGTTTCTTGCTTTTCCCTCTTTTCTTTTGCTTTTCTCTCTTATTTTTCCCTCTTTTCTTTTTTCTTTTGCCTTGGTTTTTCCTTGTTCCTATTCGCTCCTTTCCTCAAAATTGTTTTTGCGCTCTTTTCTTTCCTTTGTTCCCTTTTTATTTTCTCCTGTTTGCTTTTGTTTGGATTCCTATTTTCTTTTTTTTTCTTTCCCTCTTTTGTTTTTCTTTCCTTTCTTGTTTTTCACCTCTTTCCCTTCATTCCTTTCTTGTTTCTCCCCTTTTCAATTAGTTACGGTCGAATCCTATGGAGATTGCCTACGTGACACGACCCCGCGTGAATCAGACCGAGCGTAGTTCTGCAAATAAATGCAAAAATAAATGCAAGAAATAAAGAAACAATTTTTCGGGAATTTTCAAATTTTTATTAATAACAACTGCGATTACAAAGCTATTAGACTATTTCTTTTTCTTTTTTCGGAAAAGGAAAGTACAAAAACCAGAAATACAGAGTCGATTATCTAAGAATACATCAAAGCTTCAAATCCTGGGGCCCGCGGGGCATCACTCGGCATCGCCGCGGGCCTGCGTGCGAGACCCTTTTGCAACTGATCCAGCTCATTCATGACGTGGCGAACAAATATCATCACGGAGGCAAAGAACGTGGTACGGCCCATCCGCTCACCAGCCTGACACTTCATGACAATGTAGTTGGCAATGTTTCTGATTCTTTCCCTGATTTGGCCCTTTTCTTGGAGTAGCCGACTTATCTGTTGGGTACGAGCCTCTAGAACCTGAGAATCCTGGAGGTGAAGGTCTTGTAACAATTTTATTTCCTTTTCCATCTCAGCGGTTAACCTATAGCATTGTTCCCTCTCGGTCTGAAATTCTTTGTCCCGCCGAGCGGCCTTTTCTTCAAGAGTATTCATTTTCTTTTCATGTTAGCAATGGTTCCCTCGTAGTTTCTCTTCATTTGTTGTACAAACTGGGCTCTTTCCTCAGTCTTCTTTGCCCATTGTGCCCGAAGTCTTGCCATGTTCCCCTCAGATTTTTCCAATTCTTCCTGACAATCCAGGACTTGCTTCTTTAACCCTTTATCAATCTCTCGTCGGATAGACTTCTTTCTCGATTCCTGGCATCTATTTTCATTTGCTGAATTTGGGCCTTGAGAGCTTCATTCTCCTGGGCCAATTTCTTTTTATCACCTTCATCAGCTGCGACTTGCAAGGTGTTTTCAAACCGGAGCTCCTGAACCTATTTTTCCAATGCTCCTATTCGGGCCCTATACTCCTTTTCTTTGGCTAACCAATCCCATTGCACCTGGGCCTCGTTAGTGAATTGTTGTACGTGTGGCCTTTTGGCGGGTCTCTCAGGAATTTGAAATCTTTTACCAAACCAGACCAAGTATTTGGGATCTACCTCACCTCTGGCTCGGTCCTGTACTATAGTCTTGGGTTCAAGGTACCTGCACTCATTCCGTATCTTTCGAATTCTGCCTTCAGGGAATGTAGCTTTCGGGCCTAACTCGATGACTTGCTCACTCAGGTCTTCATCATTGTGCACTGTCTGGAATCTTCCAAATTGTCGCAAAACTCGGTAAGGAGCATAAGGATGTATGCTTCGAATACCCATCAAAAGAATATAAGAGACCTCTGCTGATGTGTATACAACTTCAGTAGCAGGAAGCCATCCATAAGCCCATTC
>NW_017677677.1:0-28312 GCF_001879085.1 Nicotiana attenuata
TCCAACACTTTCATGCACTGCCAATGATAAATGAAACACGCAATAAACCATAACCATTTCTCAGATCAACCATTCATGAAGCCACTTCTCCTTTGGCAAGGACCATAGCAAATTTCTGAGCCGAACATCGACATTATCCTTCCAACATACTGAAATCGAATCCGTTTGTATTCATTTTAGATCCCGACGATCTCATCTAATCCAACCCAACTGCTCTAGTGACATGACACATCAATACAATCTAAAGCCACAACTCGTGCAACCCGCGCACCAATAACCAACAATCCGAACGTATTCAAATCATGAAAGTGACTCAAATGAAAGAGCTATATCGCAAGCTCACCAGTACCACCACACAAAACGTTGAGAACCCGTCACACATCGTAGGAACAGAAGCCACGAATCTAACCCGAAGGATCATACCTCCACATAACTTCGCTGAAATGCGCGACTCTATCCAAACACTGGTCCACATGAAACACCTCAAGTCACAATGCTCAAAATAGACAACCACGCGCAATTTGATGTCTGGAACCAAAGCAAAATCATCATACCCATGGTGAAGCAATGACCTAACGCCACACAAACCCGAAAGGACACAATCGATACACCATCCTCCGAGCAATACCCAATACTCTTCCCGCTCGAATTCCATTGAGAGACCCTAATAAAACCGCACCACATGTGCCTATAACCAACCAATCATAACGCCTCGCATTACGGAAAGATAACTCATAGATCTCCCAGATCACTAACAAGCTCAATAACAATCGAATCAACACATCCCTCAACAATACAACTCGGAGTCAACCACCAAAATGCCATAATAGATAAATAAATAATTTAGAAGTAACTGTAATTAATATCAATATTTATTTTTTTAAATTTCAACAATTAATATGATTCCATTTGTAGCCAGATTATAGTACAACACTTATTAAGCTGGATTTTTACGCGCAAATATGTTTGAAATTGCAATTTATAAGAAAAATCATAAATGTCGTCCCCCCTCACACCGACTAATATATAATATTCATCCTCGGACGAGGAAGTTGATGAGTCAAATAAATTTAAACTATCAAGATTCATGTTATAGATTACAAAGTAGGAAATTGAATCGTTAACAATTGAATGTATATAGAGATAACAACTTTTTAAGGTATTTAAATGTTGACTGGCAAATAAAGAATTTTTTTAATAATTTACCCATTCTATGATGTTTGGTTTCTAACTAAAATTATGTTCTTGGAAGGTTTTTTAAGTTTGAACGGTTTGGTCTAATTTTAGATTCTGATCAAATCAGAGGTAAATCTATGCAAATATAGAAAGTTAATTACAAGATCCCATATTTTATCTTGTAACAACCTCTCACACCAACTATAAAAAAACCTTCTTTTGTTCCCTTGTTTTCCATCCCTCAATTGCATTCTCTATTCCTCTCTATACATTTCTTCTATTATGAATGTTATATTTCAGCTTTCTTTTATGTCCCACCAAATGCCCAAACCTTGATCCTTCTGGCATATATCATATGAGCAGGGTATATTTGGTAATTATCTTTTTATGATCGGTATTTTAACCAAATTTTTTGAGCACGTACATCTTATACGAGAACATTAAGTAAGTTGATAATCTATATTGGACTTCAGGTAATTTTTTTTCCCCTTGAGAACCTAAGCAGTAATCTGCTCCCCGGCCTGTTAGACATCAGGCTTCTCCTTTTGTTTTTGTTTTTCCTAAGATCTCAAGAAAATTGGCACCAACAAGTTGGTACAGTGATCTCGGGGTTTCCGTTTGTTTATCTTTTCTTAAAAGAAAAACTTACGTCAAACGCAATATCTATAAATCACTGCACCAGCTCTGTGGTACAAATTTTGAGATTTAGAAAAAATAAAAACAAAAGGAAAACCCGATGTCCGACAGGTCAGGCGCATATTACAACTCTAGGTTCTCTAGGGAGAAAAAGAAGAATTATTATCTGAAGTTCAGGTAGAGATTATCACTTACTTTATGTTTGTGTATGATGTATGTGTTTAAATTAATTGGTTAAACTACCGGTTAAGGTGCATTGAAGAAGGTGCCCTCAAGTTTATTGTTTAATTACGCGTTTACTCTATTCCAATTGTAATTATCTTATTTTAGTCCCTGTCGTTTAGTTAGACTGATGAGATTAGCAATATTATCGCACAAGCTCCTTGCTAATTTTTCACTCCTCTCATATTTTCAGATTGTAGTTACAGAGATTTTAATATGGATGTCATACAATAATTTCAGAGCAGTGGAAACTATTAATCTTCAAATCCTTCTTTGGGACCATTGAACATTGAATCAAAATGAAACTGTTTCAAAGTAATACAACAATTCAATTGTGAAGATAGCAAAACCACCCGAAGATTATGTAAGAAATTTTACAAAAGTACCCAAAGCAGCTCAATAAATAAAAATGAAATCAAACCCAAAAAATGTAGGGTTTTGATTTTTTGACAGGCAAGATCAACACAAAATAACCCTCGACTTTTGATACTCCAATCGTATTGCAGAAGTAGTCATAATCTCCAGTTTGACTTCAATAGAAGTTATTATCAAAAGCCTTTCTTCTTCAAGTACTTAATAATAGATCTTTTCCTTTTTTTTTAATTTAATCAAAACATTCTTGCTTATGAAGATGCTAAGCAAACTCGTTGTTGTATATTAAAAAGTTATATTTATCATTTATACAAGCAAGAGGGAGATGAGGAATTACCTCGTCAATGTAAATCAAAGAATGGCGTGACCACATTTATACAAAATTCAATCATATAAACATTAAGAGGATTAGTTTCTCTTTTCTAGATGTTAAATCAAAATAAAGAGAAAATATCTTATCAAACGATAGAAAGCATTTTTTAATCACGGAAAGTTCATTAGGTTAAATAAAATTTGAGGAGACAACTGGTAATTATGATTAGGTTAGCAGAAAAACTATAATTATTCTTGTTATTCTTTGAACACAAGAAACCTTCAACAACGGAAGAAAGAAACTTGAGATGAGACAAGGCTCTGTAGGATCGTATACTTTATGGCATCTTTGGGACATAAAGAAAGATTGACATCACTCAAGAATGAAGCAAGAGCATATAAGGGTGAAATGAAATTTTTATATATCAGTTCAAGGCAAAGATATATATGTTTAACGAAAAATTGGGATTTCGGTCAAAGCTTTATTTTAAAAAACTCAGGTTACTAATAATCAAGCAGAAATAGGAATAATTGATAGAAAAAACAGCTAAATAGGAAGCAAAGTAAATCAATATATTTCAATAGTATTCCGTGTGTTTACAAATGTTCAGTCTTCACCTTTTTATAGCTATCTCTAAGTAATACATTTTTTTCTGCCCATAATGGAGTCATTATGGATAATTAATGGCATTTAATATAGCGTTATAATTGGTAATCATAACTGATTTCATACAAATTACATAGTGTTTTTCGTAATTAATGCCTATTAATTATCAATAATACGTATCTATACTCTTTTTGCTATTTAGGTTCTCTTCTGATGCGATTCCTGAATATTAAGAGGTTCGAGCACCTATCCATTCTGATTTTCTTGAATCTCTGCCATTTCAACTATTCTTTGCCATCTATCGCTCTTTGACCAGTCTACGTGTCATGACATGTCACCTTAGAATTAATTCTATATATGGACTTCATTTTCCCCAATACAGATAGTCCCCCCACTTGCCATTTATTCATCAATACATATTTGGGAAGTGGATCTCTTTGAAGCGAGAATATTTTCCGCCATTAATTCTTCTCTGGAACTGACGCTTCATATGTCACTTCTATTTAATGTTCATGACACGTGGCATCTCCCGATTAGTTCTGCAACTTTTCCGTGCCTATTACGGCTTTTTATGACTTCATCAATTACGAAACGACGGCTTCCATCATGACATTTCCATCATTGCACCATCTCCTTTGATGGTTACTTCTGAGTATAAATATAACTTTTCATCTTTGTCTTTCTCATAAAAGGTTTAGAATATTCAGTTTTTGTTTTCTTCTTCCTCGTACTACTATGTCTTCTTCAAACCCTAAGCCTCGGAGGGTCCCCATTGTTGATAATCTTCCTCTTGCTCCTGTTAGAAGTAGGACAGGAGGAAGACTTCGTAGTTTAGGATCTTCATCAGTATGTGGCCCTTCTCTTCCTTCAACGAGTTCTACTCCACCTTCTAGAACTAGAGGTTCTCTTTCCCAGAGGTCTGCTTCTAGAAGTAAAGAGCCCAATGAACCTCTTCGTGAACCTTTGGTAGATGAAATTGTTCCTGCTGAACTATCTTTTTACAATGATAGAGAATCCATCAGAAACCAAATTTCTTCTATGTCTTCTTTAGATCGTGCTAATATTTACCCATCTCAAATCGCTGAAGGTTTGATTTCTGTGGTTCGTAGGGATTGCCATTGGAGTCATGATTTCCCCATTATAATTCCCAATGCAAACCAAAGAATTACTTCTTACTTGACTGGGTTTTCTTTTGTATATACATACCCTTTTACACTGAATTTCAAGCCCCATATTGACCCTATTATCATCGAATTTTGTCGTTTTTTCGATGTTTGTTTGGGAAAAATTGGCCCCATCGTGTGGAGGGCTGTTGCTTGTTTGAGGCATTTGGCCAATATGGGTTGTTTGCCTTTTCCATTTGATCCATCTTTATTCTCTCAAACTTTTCCGCGATGGAATTTTTACTTTAGTGGCGAGAAGCAAGAGAGTTCTGGTTAGCCCAGAGGACGATAAAGACCGTGGCTAGTATGCCAAGTTTGTTGCTGCTCCCACTGTTGGTTTAGTGGGTGAAGAGAATGTTCCATTTCCTGAGAAGTGGAATTTTGCACGTAAGCTTTCTGTTTATAACTTTCTATACCTTTTTCTCAATTTTACCTGCTATCATTTAAACTTTCTCTTCTTTTTCAGCAACAATGGGAATTGTTGATGAGATTCCCAATTTCCGTGGTTGCGTAGAAAAGTTGTTGAATGTTACTCCGATGGAAGGTAGATCCTGGAAAAACCTTTCTCATCGGTTTGGTTGGAAAGTGAAGACTCATGGTAGATGTTTTTTTCTCTTATATCTATTGTATTTTACTTTTTCCTTTGGAATTTGTTTTGATCCTTCTTTTTATCAGGATTTTCTATTAAAGGTATAAGTGTTGAGGCTGTCGTAGCTTCTAGAGTTTCTTTGGAAAGAGCTCAAGAGATAATCTTGGGTTCTTCATCGAAAAGGAAGGCTGCAGCAGTCCAAGACTCCGAAGAAGAGGAGGAACAGGATAGGTGTTCTTTGATAAAAAGGCCGCGAGCCAGAAGACGCGTCTTTTCAGATGATGAAGCGTCCCCTCCCCATTTTGTTCCTATTACCGAGCCTATTGAAGCCACGGTAATCTCTGATGATGACAGTCACGTGACAACTCGTGACTCTACGGATCAACTCTTTGCTCGTGGGTTCGATAGTGAAAGTTTGGGTTTGATTTTTGATGAAGTACCCCTTGCCTCATTTTCCATACCTGCTCCTATGACATCTTCTATACCGGTTGTGACTGCTGCCGTTGTTGCTCCGCCCCAAATTGTTTTGTCTCCTTCCACAGTTCCTCCTACAATTGTCCATCATACTGAGGTTGGTTCCTCAAGTGGAGGTGAAGCTATGAAGCAAGTTATCATCGAGGTTCCTGCCGATAGTAACCTTTTGAGGAAATCAGGTCGGGTTAATGTGTGGTTGAAACCTCTGATCGGTCCAGTTGAGAAATCCAAGCTTGAGAGTCACAACTCTTTGACTTGGATGAATGATATAGTGCAATCATCTTTAAAGGTGTCCCTTTTCATACTTTATTACATTTTTCTTTTATTAAAGTTGTTACCCCTTTTTTTGGATCAATCTAGTTGGCACTGAGATGATGAAGAGAATTTCCCACACGGAGCAATTAATGCATGATTATCAAATTGAAGCGGACAACTGGAGAGAACAATATGAAAGCCTTCAAATTGATATGGAAGTGTTGGAAGAGAGCAAGTGCATGTTAGAGCAGCAATTGAAGATTTTGACTTCAGAGTTGGCAGTTGAGAAGGCTTCCTCAAATCAAGCTGATAAGGACAAGAACCTCCTTGAAACATCTTTTTCTGAGCAACTCTCCAAGGCCAGTGAAGAAATCAGAGAGCTGAGAGCTTTGCTAAGTGAAAAAGAAGCCTATGCCGGTGAACTCGTACAAACACTTTCTCAGACACAAGAAGATCTCCGTGAGTATTCTAATAAGGTCGGTTTTTTAGAAAGTTCACTCGCTCCTCTGCAAGCTTCTTATAATTCTGCCCTGGCTGAGAATGACAAGCTTAAAAACGAGATTGATCAATGGGAGAAAAATTATGAGATCCTTGAGGACAAGACTGCAATTGAAGTGAGTTGGGCAATTTTAAACACACACCGTGATACCGTGGTGGAAGCTAGCCAAGAGGGCTTTAACTTGAGTGATGAGCTAGCTAAGATAAATGAAACTATTGAAAAGACTCAGAAAGGTCAAAAGTTTCCTTCTCCCGTGGCTGATACTCCCGAGCATATTGAATATGATATGGGTACGGTTAATGTTCCAACTCCTTCAAGCCAACTCGAACCTTCTGCTGCTAGTGATCCTACTTTAGATCCTTCTTCAGCTCCTCAGTGAAAAATTTATGACATGTTACTTCACTTTTTTTTGGTGGAATGTAGTTTAAACCCCTGGTCCCATTTGGGGGTTTAGTTTTTGGAAATGGCAAGTCCCCAGACCTTTTCGGGGTATTTTGTATAAATGACAAATAGTTTATGACTAGGTTCGTACTTAGTCTAAACTTTTAATATTAAGAAGTTTTTGCTCTAACTGGAGCTTCTGTTTTTCTTATTCTTGCCTTTAAACTCAAGGAATTGTTAGTTAATTCGTGGGTTTATGTTTTACCCTCTTTTGCATTTTTTTTATTTTATAAAATGCTTTTATTAACTTCATGGATGTCTTAATCAAACAAGAATTTTACAAAAGAGGGCCTGTCACGACCCGGATTTCCCACCCTCGGGAGTTGTGATGGCGCCTACTCGTAGAAGCTAGGCAAGCCGCAAAATAAAGAATCACTAACTATCTCATTTTAGCCCCTTTTAACAATTTGGGTTAACAGGTAATCAGCATTGAAATATTAACAATAATGAAAATCAAGCGGAAGACTTACTCTGATAAATTAACTAAAGCTAGTACGACAATGCCGACGTCCGTCTCTACCCGGAACCCGGTGTCACAATATCACGGATTGTCTATGAATGCTACAAGCAAGTGTCTGAAAAGAGAGTACAATCTGTCTCGGAACAACTGAAAACAGAATACATAATAAGATAGAAGAGAACGTCGGGCCTGCGGACGCCTGCAGGACTACCTCGGGATCTCTAGCTGGACCGAAGGCTGCCACCCAAAGCTATGGTCCAAAAACTATCGTTCCGGGATCTGCACATAGTGCAGAGTGTAGTATCAGCACAACCGACCCAATGTGCTGGGTAACTGCCTAGCCTAACCTCGGCGAAGTAGTGACGAGGCTAGGAACATACCACCAATTAAACCTGTACAGTTATTTGATATGCAACGGAAAATAAACAGGAACAACAAGTGAAGATGGGAGGGGGTGCATGCTGCGGGGGATATATCAACATCAATAGTAGATCAAGGAAAAAAAGGCATAAGGACAACTTAGAATTTACAACAAAACAATAAGGAACTTGAAACCAATCTATAAACACTTATATCATCAATTGTTGCGGCGCGCAACCCGATCCCAACACATAACAACACTGTTGCGGCGTGCAACCCGATCCATATAATTTATCACTGTTGCGGCGTGCAACCCGATCCATTTATATCATTGTTGTGGCATGCAACCCGATCCACATATAATATTGTTGCGGCGTGCAACCCGATCCATTTATATCATTGTTGCGGCGTGCAACCCGATCCAAATTTAATATTGTTGCGGCGTGCAACCCGATCCAAATATAACATTGTTGCGGCGTGCAACCCGATCCACATAAACAATCAACAATCATAACAAGAGTCCCGACAAGGGATCAATAAAGAACTACACTATTCCGGCAAGGGAATCGTCAGTATAAGTAAATACGTCCCGGCAAGGGAGAAACGGCTATAACCAATCTTGTTCCAACATCTAACTACCTCAGCTAACACCAATACTCAACCATAAGTAATTTACACGAGAACAATCTTAATCCTTGTTCAATACCGAAAATCATCAATTTAAGCATCCGTAGTATTATTTAAGAACACAATAAAGTACAATTTAAGACTCACGGTCATGCTCGACACCAAGGTATAGATACTCGTCACCATGCCTATACGTCGTACTCAACAAGAAGCAAGTAGCAAATAGGACACAACTCCTAATCCCTCAAGCTAAGGTTACACCAAACACTTACCTCAAACTTCCACGGCTAACTCAAGCCTCAAACACAGCTTTTCCTTTAGAATTCGCCTCAGAATTACTTGTATCTAATTCAAATTGATATAACAACATCAATAAATGCTAAATAAATCAACTCCAATGCATGAAAATAAGTTTTCCAAAGTTTTACCCAAAAAGTCAAAAATCGCCCCCGGGCCCACATGGTCAAAACCCGAGGTTCGAACCAAAACCCGATTACCCATTCACACACGAGCCCGGATATATAATTGGTTTTGGAATCCGACCTCAATTTGTGGTCCAACTCCCCAAATTTCAATATTCTTAGGTTTTTCCAAAAGTTCCCAATTCCACCATGAAAATCCTAGATTGTAGGATGAAATCTTGTAAAAAGAAGTTAAGGAGTAAAGAAAATGAGATAGAAATCACTTACCAATATTTTGGAGAACAAAGGTTGTTTGAAACATCGCCTCTTATGTTTTTGGGGTTTAGAAAATTGAAAGATAACTGAAAATCCCTTCTAAATATACCCCTCTCCGACCCCCTGTGCGGACCGCACAAAATCGAGTGCGGCCGCACAGCTCTCCATGTGGACTGCAGTGACATGCTTTAGTATTTTGGCCATAACGTTCTCTACAGATGTCCAAATTGTGATTTCTATACCTTTCTGGAAACTAGACACGAAGGGCTACAACTTTCGTTTTTGAATCATCTCAAAATTTCTTGTTTAAGGTCAAATTGGTCCCTAATTTATGTCCCTAAATGTTTACCCAATTTATTAAACTAACAAGGTATATAAGAATCAAACAGGTAACTAACCTAACCTAACAATTTAAGAAAATACAGGAGGAAGAGAAGCTAAAAGCTAAGAAGAACGAAAATTAAAGGAAGTTTCCAAAATTAAATAAGTAAAAAAAAGATTAATGTACCAGATTATGAGATGTACTGAAGTAACTAAGTTCCAGCAGTTAATTTACGAGCAAATGAGGGAAGTGAACAGTGATTATAACTCTGAGACTCAAATTCGCGAAAAGGGTAAAAGGAGGCACTCAGGGTCTATTTATAGAAAAGCCCCTGGGGCCCAGCCTCACCAACCAGTGCGGACCGCACAAAATGGACTGCGGTCCGCACTGCGCTGTTATGTACAAGTTTGAGAAGGCAGCCCTCTGCGGTCCGCACAAAATAGATTGCGGCCGTAGAGGCCCACCACGGGCCGCACAAAATGGACCGCGGCCACGGTGGCAAACTTCAGAGAGCATTTTTAACACCCTTGACCAGTGTGGACCGCACAAAATGGTAGTGCGGCCGCACTGGAAACTTCAGAGACCTGTCCATTTTTTCAATTATGTCCTGCACTGCATCAACTCAACCCTGTAACATCTCACAACCAGTTAGCCCAAAATTATTCCTATACTACAAAGAAAATCAAAGAAAACAAGAAAAACACATGGGTTGCTTCCCAAGAAGCGCCTAATTTAACGTCGCGGCACGACACATATTACTATCCAATCATTTGAAATGAACAACAGCCACCACGTGGCTATCATCAAACTTCCCAAGATAATGCTTGACACGGTTCCCATTCACTCTAAAGACTTCACCATTTTTGTTTTTCAAATCAAGAGCACCAAAGGGGGTCACCAACACAACTTCAAACGGTCCACTCCATTTTGATTTAAGCTTTCCCGGAAACAGACGTAACCGGGAATTGAACAAGAGAACCAAATCACCAACTTTGAAATCCTTTCCGCGAGCATATTTATCATGAAGGTACTTCATCTTGTCCTTATACAAGGACGAACTAGAGTAGGCATGGAACCGGAATTCATCAAGTTCATTGAGTTGTTCAACACGAAGATTGGCCGCAACATCCCACTCAAGATTAAGCTTCCTCAAAGCCCACATGGCCTTATTCTCCAACTCCACTAGTAAATGACATGCTTTCCCACATACCAACCGGTACGGCAACATACCAATTGGGGTCTTGTAAGCGGTCTGGTAAGCCCATAGCGCATCATCTAACTTTTTAGACCAATCGGTCCTATTGGCATTGACGGTCTTGGACAAAATGCTCTTGATCTCCCTGTTAGACACTTCCACCTGGCCACTTTCTTGAGGATGATAAGGTGTAGACACTTTGTAGTTGACACCATACTTGGAATGCAAGGCATCAAAAGATCTATTACAAAAATGCGATACTCCATCACTAATAATTGCCCGAGGTGTACCAAACCTTGTGAAAATACTCTTCTTCATAAATGCCACCTCACTCCTAGCTTCATTGTTGGGCAAGGCCACGGCCTCGACCCATTTTGAGGCATAATCAACCGCAACAAGAATGTAGGTGTTTCAACACGAGCTTACAAAAGGGCCCATAAAATCGATACCCCTTACATCAAAGATATCAACTTCAAGAATGGTGTTTAGAGGCATCTCATCTTTCTTGGAAATCCCGCCCGCTCGTTGACATTGATCACATCTTTTTACTAGATCACTTGCATCTTTGAACAAGGTTGGCCAATAAAAATCACAACTTAGAACTTTCGAAGCCGTCCTCGCCCCTCCATGATGGCCACCATAGGGGGAGGAATGACAAGCCTCTAGAATGCTAAATTGCTCCTCCTCAGGTACACACCTCCGGATAACTCCGTCGGTGCAAATCTTGAACAAGTATGGCTCGTCCCAATAGAAGTCCAAACTATACCATTTGAGCTTCTTCCTTTGGTTAGAAGAGAGCTCACACGGGATGATGCCAGTCACAAGGAAATTAGCAATGTCCGCAAACCATGTCATATCACACATCGACACAGAAAGTAGTTGCTCATCGGGAAATGTATCATTGATCTCTAGGCCATCACACGGCCTTCCTTCCTCCTCCAAGCGGGATAAATGATCCGCCACTTGGTTCTCACTACCTTTCCGGTCCACTATCTCCAAATCAAACTCTTGAAGTAATAAGACCCATCGCATTAGTCTAGCTTTGGAGTCTTTCTTTGTCATCAAATATCTAAGATCTGCATGATCGGTGTGCACTATGACTTTGGCTCCCATAAGATATGGCCGAAATTTTTCCATGGCGAACACAATAGCCAATAATTCCTTCTCAGTCACTACTTCCTTTGAGCTTCATTCATAGTCTTGCTCACATAGTACACTGGATGAAACATTTTCTTCACTCTTTGACCCAAAACTGCCCCAACCACAACATCACTCGCATCGCACATGAGCTCGAAGGGCAAGCTTTAATTGGGTGCGGTAATGATCGGGGTAGTGGTCAACTTAAGCTTGCGAAGCTCAAATTCTTCCATACATCTCTCATCAAACACAAACCTTGTATCCTTTTCTAGCAACTTTCAAAGAGGATTCACTACCTTCGAAAAGTCCTTGATAAACTGCCGGTAGAACCCTGAATGCCCAAGAAAACTCCTCACCCCCTTGACAGAAGTGGGGGGAGGAAGCCTTGAAATTAGCTCTATCTTGGCTTTGTCTACTTCAATCCCATGCTTTGAAATTTTGTGGGCCAACACTATGCCCTCTTCAACCATGAAGTGGCATTTTTCCCAATTAAGAACGAGGTTTGTGTCTTCACACTGGGCCAAAACTCTATCCAAATTTCCCAAACATTCTTCAAATGAATCACCAACCACACTAAAATCATCCATAAAGACCTCCAAAACGTCTTCCACCATATTGGTGAAAATATCCATCATGCATCGTTGGAATATCACCGAAGCATTGCACAACCCGAACGGCATCCGAGATAAAGCAAAGGTGCCATATGGACAAGTAAAGGTGGTCTTCTCTTGGTCCTTCGGAGCGATTAAGATTTGATTATACCCCAAATATCCATCCAAAAAGCAATAAAAGGCACGCCCCCGCAAGGCGATCAAGCATTTGGTCAAGGAATGGCAAAGGGAAATGATCCTTGCGGGTCACCTTGTTTAGCTTCCGGTAGTCCATGCATACCCTCCATCCGGTAACGGTCCGAGTGGGAATAATTTCATTGGTGTCATTTGTCACCATAGTCATCCCACCCTTCTTCGGTACACATTGCACCGGAGAAGTCCATGAGCTATCGGAGATTGGATACACCATACCTGCATCTAGCCACTTAATCACTTCTTTCTTCACCACTTCTTGCATTGCCTCAATGAGCCTCCTTTGATGTTCCAAGGAGGGCTTTGCATCATCCTCCAAAATAATCTTGTGCATGCAAAATGCGGGGCTTATTCCCCGAATGTCAGCTAGAGTCCATCCAATTGCCTTTTTCCGCTTTTTGAGCACCGCCAACGTGGCATCTACTTGCATGTTAGTAAGACAAGAGGAAGGAATAACTGGTAAAGTTGAATTAGAGCCCAAGAATTCATACCTGAGGTGTAGAGGTAATGGCTTCAACTCCAACACCGGGGGTTCCTCGATTGAAGGCTTTGTTGGAGGCGTCTTTCTATTTTCAAGATCCAAAGAAAGTTTCCTAGGCTCATAAGAATAAGAGCCCATTCCATGTAACGCATTCACGCACTCCACTAGGCCTGCATCATCATTGACATCCAAATTCAATAATACGGCCTCCAAAGGATCCTCAACATTGATCATTGTACTGGTATCATCAATTATCATAGTCGTGACTAAATCCACAAATGAGCACACTTCGGTACAATTGGGCTGCTTCATTGACTTGCGCACATGAAATACTACCTTTTCATCACCTACCCTGAAAGTGAGTTCCCCTGCTTCCACATCCACTAGAGCCTTCCCTGTAGCAAGGAAAGGTCTCCCTAATATGATTGGGACCTCATAATCTACCTCACAATCCAATTTCACAAAATCAGCTGGCAAGATGAATTTGTCCACCCGGACGAGCACATTATCAACAATACCCAATGGTCGCTTCATAGACCGGTCTGCCATTTGCAATCGCATGGAAGTTGGCCTCGGAGGCCCAATACCCAAAGTCTTGAAAACTGAGAAGGGCATTATGTTGATGCTTGCCCCAAGATCACATAAAGCTTTGGCAAAGTCTGCACTACCAATAGTGTAGGGGATAGTGAAAGCACCAGGATCCTCTAATTTCGGGGCCATTGAATGTACTATAGCACTAACTTGGTGGGTCATCTTGATAGTTTCACAGTCCATTGATATTTTCTTCGTAACCAAATCCTTCATGAATTTAGCATAACCAGGCATTTGCTCCAAAGCCTCCGCCAAAGGCATGTTGATGGATAAGCTCTTCATCATGTCAATGAACTTTTTGAATTGATTCTCACTTTTCTGCTTGGCTAGCCTCTGAGGATAGGGGGAGGTGGCCTAGGCAAAGGTGCCTTGGCTTTTGGCACAACCGGCTCCGGCATGTCAATTACGTGCTCCCTAGACGGGTTCACGGCCTCTTGAGTTTCCACCTCGGTTTCATTAATGTCAATCCTCACTTCATTGTTCACATTGTCATCAACCACATCTTCAACTACCAAAGGAACCGCATCTTCTTGCAACTCAACATCATCATCAACAACTTGCTTTTGTTTCGAGGCATTCACATCACCGCCTCTCCCACTTCTTGTTGTAACCGCCATAACATGGTTGTTCCCACCCTTTGGGTTCACTACCGTATCACTTGGTAGAGCACCCTTCGGGCGAGTATTCAATGATTGAGAGATTTGGCCTATTTGCACCTCCAAATTCAGAATTGAAGTACTATGAGAAGCTAATTGCGCATCCGAATCCGCATTCTTTTTCATCATTTGTTCGAACATTATTTCAATTCTACCCATTTCATTGTTAGATGAACTAGGGCCCTGGGATGGAAAAGGAGGTGGATTGTTCAGTTGTTGGTACATTGGGGGCCTTTGAAAGCCTTGCCCCCGGTTTCCTTGGTTCCCATTGTTCCATCCGCCTTGATTGTTATTGTTGCCTTCGTTGCCTTCTCTTGTTAACAAGCATATTCACACCCTCCATGGCATTCACTTGGCGAGGATTTTGGACTTGTTGCAACTGTGCCTTAGCCAATTGGTTCATAGTAGTTGTCAACTCCACTATAGCCTGTCCATGGTCATGTAGTTCCTTATGCAAATGAATAACCGTAGGGTCACCTTGGGGAACATTGGCCCTACATTGCCATGCGGAAGACGTGTCCGCCATCTCATCAAGAACGGCACAAGCTTCATCATACGTCAATTTCATAAAATTACCCCCAGCAAGTTGATTCACTATGCATTGATTTGTAGTGTTGATGCCCCGGTAGAAAGTTTGTTGCAACATATTCTCCGTCATGTCATTATTGGGGCATTCCTTCACCATCGTTCTATACCGCTCCCAAATCTCATGCAAAGGTTCTGTAGGCTCTTGCTTGAAGGCCAATATCTCATCTCTAATTGCTGCCATGTGCCCGGGTGAGAAAAATTTAGCAATAAACTTATCCGCCAACTCATCCCAAGTAGTGATGTAATGGTTAGGGAGTCTCTCGAGCCAATCCAATGCTTTCCCCCGAAGCGAAAAGGGAAAAAGCCTCAACCTAAGAGCATCCTCGGACACATTCGTCTGCTTGCTACCCCAACATGTATCCACGAACCCCTTGAGATGTTTGTAGGCATTTTGATCCGCAGCGCTCGTGAAATACCCATGCTGCTCAAGTAAAGTCAACATCACATTGGTTATCTGAAAATTGCCCGCCCAGATTCTGGGAGGGACAATAGCACTTGCATAGCCTTGGTTCGGTAGCACCCGAGGAACCGCTCTTGGAGGTGGCAGAGGAAGGTATGGAACGTTTTCATTAGCATTGGCCTGGCGGCCTCGTCGTGGTCCGGGAGGTACAAGAGGCACCTCATCGTCTCCAATTCCATCAACCTCCTCCCCCGCAAGCACATTTCCAAGAGGGTCATTTGCATTTAAAGCCATTTTGGTACCTGTAGTATTGACACACACAAATTAGTAACAAAGAAGGAAAGAAGAACAACCCACAAAACTAACTAAATAGATAGCCAAAATCTTTAGCTCCCCGGCAAAGTTGATCACTGCCAACTCTGCACTACTAAAAAGTAGCAAGAGAGGGTCGCAATAGCTTTTACCCGATTTTGGGTCGGGATCGAATCCACAGAGAGCTAGGATTGGAATCGAGTATCTATTTAGGTTGGAATTGCGTATTTGTTCCAAATATCACTTCTATTCATTATTGGTTTTTCTTTATATTCTACTATGATCAAACTACAAATTATAATTGCAACTAAGTTAAACTAAGAGTAAATTGCTACAAGTTGTATCTAATGGTTTAGAAGGGCACTAGGGTAGTGACTTTCACCTAGGTGGCCAATTGACGGGTACTGCATCCAAGGCACGATTGACATGATTGGGGAATATGTTATAACCATTGCTCGATACTACCCACTCTACACCTCTCGGTAGAAAGAGTGATTTTGCCCAATTGACTTTCTCAAGACCAATTGGGTATGCATATTTGTCCAAGCAACTAGGGTTCAAGTCGGGTATTACTCTCTCGAGGTTTAACCCTTTAATTGGGACTATCAAATCTCTTGAGTCCATCCCAATTCCTTATTGAATCAATTTTGGAGACTTAGGCTCTCTTTCTCAAGAAGAGCCCAAGTCAACTTAGCACAAACTAGTGTTTGCAACCACTAATTCATAAATTAAACCATAAAATTGACCCAAATAACAAACACACATAGTCAATCTAACCTTAAATCACAACACCTATCAATTACCCACACTAGGGTTGAGCCACAACCCTAGCTAGTGGGTCTAGCTACTCATGCTTGAAGAGAAAATCAGAGAAATAGATTAAGAGAAAGACATATTAATTAATTACTAAAGTAAATACAAAGATTCAGTGATTAAAACTAAGTAAGAGTTCCCAAAATGGCTAAGAAAAGTCTTCTCACGAGCGCAGCTACTGTATTACAATGTCGGATGCCTAAAAATGGAAAAAGAATCTATTTATACTAAGCTGGAAAAACTGGACAAAATTGCCCCTGCGGGGTCAGTGCGGACCGCACAAAATGGTGTGCGGCTGCAATAGGCTCTTGAACTTGAAATTCCGACTCTCTGAACCCAGGCTCCGCGGACTACACAGAATGGACTGCGGCCGCGGAGGCTTTCAATGCGGTCCGCGCAGAATGGACTGCGGACCGCACAGGCTTAATCTTCTGAACTTGGCATCTCTCTGAACTTTGGTTCTGCGGACCGTACATAATGGTAGTGCGGCCGCGGTGGCTCAGTGCGGACCGCACAAAACCTTCTACGGCTGCACTGCCTTGATGCCTGAAAATCTAGCTCTTTGAATCTCCCTAGTGCGGACCGCACAAAGTGTAGTGCGGCCGCACTAGGCCTGTTTCTCCTGAGTTTTGTCTTGTCTTTGGTACTTGTGCAGGTTTCATTCCCTTTGAGCCGATCTTTGACATCTTGTCACTTTGTTGATCAAACCTGCAATCAAGCTCAACTTATGAGCCTTTTGGGACTATTTTGTATGAATTTATAATCAAAGCATAAGCACAAAGGGGTATAAAATGCGTCAAAATTCCTAGTTATCAGTAGGTAGACCCTAGATCAAATAAAACTGAAGCATCACTGCCACAAACCAGAACAGTACCTGTGATAACTGCATCGGAAGCCTCAGCCTCAGGCCTGGCTGGAAGAGCATAACATCGGGGTTGTGCCCCACCACCCTGGACTACATCTCTAGGACGACCTGCAGCTGGCTGGCCTCCACCCCTAGCGTCTTAAGCTCCACCTCTAATACCTCTACCCCCACCTCTAGCACCTCTACCCCCACCCCTAGCTGGCGGGGCGGGCGGTGGATACCTGGTGCCTGAACCATAGCACGAGAACCCTGCTTCTACGACTGAGTACCCACCAACCTCGGACAAGCCCTTCGGATATGACCATACTCACCACACTCATAGCATCCACCTGAGTGATGCGGCTGAGGAAACTGAGATTGACCTTGGGGACTTGAATGACCACCCCGAAAACTATGGAGCGGCAGTGCACTGATAGGAGCTGGTGGTGCACTGTAGGGCTGCTGATCAGAATACTGTATATGAGAACCACGGCCACCTAAAGCACCATGAGAAACCTGAAGTGCCGACTAGAAGGGCCTAGGAGGATGGCCTCTACCAAACGAATCCCTGCCTCCAGATGAGGTACCACTGAATCGGCCTGAATGACGAGGCCTCTTGTCTGAACCATGATGACCTCCCTGCGACAGAACCATCTCCACTCTCCTAGCCACATTGGCCGCCTCTTGGAAAGAAATCTCACTCCCCGTCTCCTTAGCCATCTGAAGTCGAATAGGCTTGATAAGTCCCTCAACGAATCTCCTCACTCCCTCTCTCTCTCTCTGTAGGAAGTATAACTAGAGCATGACGGGACAAATTAATAAATCTGGTCTCATACTGGGTAACGGTCATGGAACCCTTCTGGAGATGCTCAAACTGCCTCCGATAAATCTCCCTCTGAGTAACGGGAAGAAACTCCTCCAAGAATAGCTGAGTAAACTGCTCCCAAGTCAAAGTTGGCGATCCGGCTGGTCTAGCCAAACAATAATCTCTCCACCAAGTCTTGGCGGATCCAAATAAGCGGAAAGTAGCAAAGTCGACCCCATTGGTCTCCACTATCCCCATGTTCCTGAGAACCTCATGACAGCTGTCTAGATAATCCTGGGGATCCTCCGAAGATGCACCGCTGAAAGTGGCAGTGAAGAGCTTGGTGAACCTGCCCAATCTCCACAAAGCATCAGCAGACATAGCTACCCCGTCACCGGTCTGAGCTACCACACCCGGTTGGACTGCTCCAACTTGCTGAACTGCTGGAGTCTGAAACTGGGGAGCCATCTGCTCCGGAGTGCGAGTAGCAGGAGTCTAGGCTCCTCCTCCAGCCTGAGAGACGACTGGTGCTACAGGAAGCAAGCCTGCCCGGGTGACACTCTCCATAAGGCCCACTAGACGGACTAGAGCATCCTGGAGTATTGGGGTAGCAATGAACTCCTCTGGGACCTGAGCTGGGCCCACCGAAACTGTCTGGGCCGGAACCTCATCATCAAAGTCAACCTGAGGCTCCGTCGCTGGTGCTGCTGCTCCGGGCTGAGCTCTGTCCCTACCTCGGCCTCTAGCACGGCCTCGGCCTCGCCCTCTGCCCCTTGTGGGAGCTGCTGCTGGGGGCTCGGGCTGTTAATCAACAGATGAGGAAACGCGTGTTCTCGGCATCTGCGAAAGAACAGAGTAGAAATTCAATTAGCAATGAGAAACCAAACCGCACGACAGGAAAGAATAAATGTGAAATTTTTCCTAACTCTGTAGCCTCTCGGGAATAAATGCAGACGTCTCCATACCGATCCCTCAGACTCTACTAAGCTTGTCCATGAATTTTGAGACCTATGTAACCTAGAGCTCTGATACCAACTTGCCACGACCCGGATTTCCCACCCTCGGGAGTCGTGATGGCGCCTACTCGTAGAAGCTAGGCAAGCCACGAAATAAAGAATCACAAACTATCTCATTTAAGCCCCTTTTAACAATTTGGGTTAACAGATAATNCGTGAATTGTGAGACCTATGTAACCTAGAGCTCTGACACCAACTTGTCACGATTCGGATTTCCCACCCTCGGGAGTCGTGATGGCGCCTACTCGTAGAAGCTTGGCAAGCCGCGAAATAAAGAATCACAAACTATCTCATTTTAGCCCCTTTTAACAATTTGGGTTAACAGGTAATCAGCATTGAAATATTAATGATAATGAAAATCAAGCGGAAGACTTACTTTGATAAATTAACTAAAGCTAGTACGACAATGCCGACGTCCGTCTCTACCCGGAACCCGGTGTCACAATATCACAGACTGTCTATGAATGCTACAAGCAAGTGTCTGAAAAGAGAGTACAATCTGTCTCAGAACAACTGAAAACAGAATACATAATAAGATAGAAGAGAACGTCGGGCCTGCGGACGCCTGCAGGACTACCTCGGGATCTCTAGCTGGACTGAAGGCTGCCACCCAAAGCTATGGTCCAAAAGTTGTCGCTCCGGGACCTGCACATAGTGCAGAGTGTAGTATCAGCACAACCGACCCCATGTGCTGGTAACTGCCTAGCCTAACCTCGGCGAAGTAGTGACGAGGCTAGGACCAAACCACCAATTAAACCTGTACAGTTATTTAATATGCAACGGAAAATAAACAGGAACAACAAGTGAAGATGGGAGGGTGGTGCATGCTGCGGGGGATATATCAACATCAATAGTAAATCAAGAAAAAAAGTGGCATAAGGACAACTTAGAATTTACAATAAAACAATAAGGAACTTGTAACCAATCTATAAACACTTTATATCATCAATTGTTGCGGCGCGCAACCCGATCCCAACACATAACAACACTGTTGCGGCGTGCAACCCGATCCATATCATTTATCAGTGTTGCGGCGTGCAACCCGATCCATTTATATCATTGTTGCGGCATGCAACCCGATCCACATATAATATTATTGCGGCGTGCAACCCGATCCATTTATATCATTGTTGCGGCGTGCAACCCGATCCATATATAATATTTTAGCGGCGTGCAACCCGATCCAAATATAACATTATTGCGGCGCGCAACCCGATCCACATAAACAATCAACAATCATAACAAGAGTCCCGGCAAGGGATCAATAAAGAACTACACTATTACAGCAAGGGAATCGACTGTATAAGTAAATACGTCCCGGCAAGGGAGAAACAGCTATAACCAATCTTGTTCCAACATCTAACTACCTCAGCTAACACCAATACTCAATCATAAGTAATTTACACGAGAACAATCTTAATCCTTGCTCAATACCGAAAATCATCAATTTAAGCATCTGTAGTATTATATAAGAAAACAATAAAGTGCAATTTAAGGCTCACGGTCATGCTCGACACCAACGTATGGATACTCGTCACCATGGCTATACGTCGTACTCAACAAGAAGCTAGTAGAAAATAGGAGACAACTCCTAATCCCTCAAGCCAAGGTTAGACCAAACACTTACCTCAAACGTCCACGGCTAACTCAAGCCTCAAACACCGCTTTTCCTTTAGAATTCGCCTCCGAATTACTTGTATCTAATTCTGATTAATATAACAACATCAATAAATGCTAAATAAATCAACTCCAATGCATGAAAATAAGTTTTCCAAAGTCTACCCAAAAAGTCAAAAATCTCCCCCGGGCCCACATGGTCAAAACCCGAGGTTCGAACCATAACCCGATTACCCGTTCACCCCCTAGCCCGGATATATAATTGGTTTTGGAATCCGACCTCAATTTGAGGTCCAACTCCCCAAATTTCAATATTCTTTGGTTTTTCCAAAAGTTCCCAATTCCACCATGACAACCCTAGATTGTAGGATGAAATCTTGTAAAAAGAAGTTAAGGAGTAAAGAAAATGAGTTAGAAATCACTTACCAATGTTTTGGAAAACAAAGGTTGTTTGAAAATTGCCTCTTATATTTTTGGGGTTTTGAAAAATGAAAGATAACTGAAAATCCCTTCTAAATATACCCCTCTCCGACCCCCTGTGCGGACCGCACAAAATCGAGTGCGGCTGCACAACTTTCCATGTGGACTGCAGTGACATGCTTTAGTATTTTGGCCATAACTTTCTGCAGATGTCTAAATTGTGATTTCTATACCTTTCTGGAAATTAGACACGAAGGGCTACAACTTTCGTTTTTGAATCATCTCAAAATTCCTTGTAGATTAAAAGATATAGGCTTCCGAAGTCGGACCAGCGAACCTGTGCGGACCGCACAAAATTGAGTGCGGCCGCACAGCCCCCACCGCGGACAGCACCAAAACCACTGCGGTTAGCACTGGCGGGTTTAGAGATTTGCACTTCTCTACATCCATGTTTTAAGCCTACGACATCCCGGAACCTACCCGAAACTCACCCGAGCCCTCGGGGCTCCAAACCAAACATGCACACTACCTCAAATACACCCTACGGACTTACTCGTGCGATCAAATTGCCAAAATAATATCAAAAATTATGAATTTAGCATCAAAATCATGATATCACTTAAGAACTTCAAATTTTCCAATTTTCTCAAATACAGTCTGATTCACGTCATTTCAAGCCTGTTTCTCACCAAATTTCACAGACTCGACTTAAACCACATATAAGACCTGTACCGGGCTGCGGAACCATAATATGGGCCCGATACCATCAAATTTTAAACACATCTCATTTCCAAAACTCATAAATAATTCCAGAGAACAATTTTTCTTTAAAAATTCATTTCTCGGGCTTGGGACCTCGGAATTCGATTCCGGGCACACGCTCAATTCCCATATTTTTCCACGGACCCTCCGGGACCGTCAAATCACGGGTTCGGGTCCGTTTACCCAAAATGTTGACCGAAGTCAACTTAAATGCATTTTAAGTTCAACATTTTCATAGACTTTCACATAATAGCTTTCCGGCTACGCACCCGGACTGTGCACGCAAATCGAGGTGATGCTGAAAGAGGTTTTTTTAAGGCCTCGGAACACAGAATTCATTTTAAAAATAAGTGATGACCTTTTGGGTCATCACAGGGCCCTTTTATATTCGACACTTAATGAAAAAGACGTCTCAACTTCATAATGGTGTAAATGTACGATAAAAGAAATAGGAACACACACGTTTCCTGAAATAACTTTGATAAAGTTTTCATTTGAACTTTGTCAAGTTTAAATACCATCTTACATGTGTTTAGATAACTTCTATAACTTTTTCGTAATTATTTTCTTTACAACAGATTTCAAAAGAGGAAATAAGATTAAAGGTTTTTTTTTATAACCCATTTCTATACATTGCCTATAACCTAGATATCATAAAACGTTGAAATCTATAGGTTTTTTGACTGGCTTTGTGTTATTGGCTCGTAACTTTGCTCTGAACTTGACTCATTCGATGAGTAGACTTTCGGGTTTTGAGGCTTTGACTTGAACTTTGATTATTCTCTGTCTTCTTTGCCTTCTTTATACATATGTCCTATGTATATTATATAGTCCCCCAAGTGTTTCAGTCCTTTTCCTGAAAAGGAAAAACATACGGGACTCGGAGGTATGATTAAAGATGAAGACTGCTTAACCCGTTTGAGTTTCTATCAGAATATTTGTAACCCTAGACCGGGAATTTATATCTTTCCGCGTGTCTTGCAGGTCGTGATTCATTACTTAGTACGGGTTAGCTTTTTGCCTATCATCTAAAATCGTTAGTAAAATTTTAATAATTCAATTAGTAAAATTTTTAAAAATGTAAGGGTACCTAATTCCGTGGTAATCGTTANTAGCATCCACCTGTGTACTGCGGCTGAGGAAATTGAGACTGACACTGGCGACCTGAATGACCACCCCGAAAACTCTGGAGCGGCAGTGCATTGATAGGAGCTGGTGGTGCACTATAGGCCTGCTGATCAGAATACTGTATATGAGAACCACGACCACCTGAAGCACCGCGAGAAACCTGAAGTGCCGACTAGAAGGGCCTAGGAGGATGGCCTCTACCATACGAATCCCTGCCTCCAGACGAGGTACCACTAAATCGGCTAGAATGACGAGGCCTCTTGTCCGAACCATGACCACCTCCCTGCGATAGAACCATCTCCACTCTTCTAGCCACATTGGCCGCCTCCTGGAAAGAAATCTCACTCCCCGTCTCCTTAGCCATCTGAAGTCGAATAGGCTGGATAAGTCCCTCAACGAATCTCCTCACTCACTCTCTCTCTCTCTCTCTCTCTCTCTCTCTCTCTGTAGGAAGTATAAGTAGAGCATGACGGGCCAAATCAATAAATCTGGTCTCATACTGGGTAACGGTCATGGAACCTTGCTGGAGACGCTCAAACTGCCTTCGATAAATCTCCCTCTGAGTAACGGGAAGAAACTCCTCCAAGAATAGCTGAGTAGACTGCTCCCAAGTCAAAGCTGGCGATCCGGCTGGTCTAGCCAAACAATAATCTCTCCACCAAGTCTTGGCGGATCCAAATAAGCGGAAAGTAGCAATGTCGACCCCATTGGTCTCCACTATCCTCATGTTCCTGAGAACCTTATGACAGCTGTCTAGATAATCCTGGGGATCCTCAGAAGATGCGCCACTGAAAGTGGTAGTAAAGAGCTTGGTGAACCTGTCTAATCTCCACAAAGCATCGGCAGACATAGATGCCCCATCACCGGTCTGAGCTACCACACCCGGCTGGACTGCTCCAACTGGCTGAACTGCTGGAGTCTGAAACTGGGGAGCCATCTGCTCCGGAGTGCGAGTAGTAGGAGTCTAGGCTCCTCCTCCAGCCTGAGAGACGGCTGGTGCTACAGGAAGCAAGCCTACCCGGGTGACACTGTCCATAAGACCCACTAGACGGACCAGAGCATCCTAGAGTACTGGGGTAGCAATGAACCCCTCTGGGACCTGAGCTGGGCCCACCGGAACCCCATGGGCTGGAACCTCATCATCAAAGTCAACCTAAGGCTCCGTCGCTGGTGTTGTTGCTCCGGGCTGAGCTCTGCCCCTACCTCGGCCTCTAGTACGGCCTCGGCTCGCCCTCTGCCCCTCGTGGGAGCTNACGATAAAGATTGCCTTGCATTAAACAGTACCGAGCAGCTTTTTTGCGAAGCGCGTGAGCCTTTTTCTTATCTTCAGGGACAGTTCCATACTGCAAAAAAGTGATAATCTCGTTCCTCCAATCCCAAGTTAAATTATTGAAATTTACCTCATTTTTGTCTTGATCGAGTACTGAATGAAATAGATGTATTATAGAAGCATTTTCATCATTTGACACTTCCGCTGCAGATGCAAGATTAGCTAAGGCGTCTGCCTCAACATTCTCCTCTCGTGGTATCTGCACAACTTTCCAGGTTTGGAATTGCCTAACCAGATCACGTGCCTTCTCCAGGTATTGCTGCATTCTTGCCTCCCTGGCTGTATAAGTCCCCAGCATTTGGTTAACTACGAGCTACGAATCGCTTTTGATGACGACCTGCTCTACGCCAAGTTCTCGTGCCAGTTCTAAACCTGCAATCACAGCTTCATACTCTGCCTCATTTTTAGTTATAGGATGACATTTTATGGCTTGTCGTATGGTTTCACCCGTAGGTGGTACTAAAACAATTCCTAGACCTGCCCCTTTCACATTCGATGAGCCATCAGTAAATAAGGTCCAGGTTCCTGGATTAGATCCGTTGAATACTTGTAGTTCTTGTTCTGCTTCTAGTTGCATCCCTTGGCTAAAATCGGCCAGAAAATCTGCTAACACCTGTGACTTTATTGCAGTTCTAGGTTGATATGTGATGTCATATTCACTCAATTCTATGGCTCACTTGGCTAACCTACCTGATAACTCATGTTTATGTAGTATATTACGTAGGGGATAAGCAGTCACTACAGAGATAGGGTGGCATTGAAAATAAGGCCTTAATTTCCTAGATGCCATGATTAATGCATGTGCAAGTTTTTCTAGCTGAGGATACTGTGTATCAGCATCTAGTAATGATTTGCTAACATAATAAATCGGAGACTGCTTACCTTGGTCTTCACGAACCAAAACAGCACTCACCACTACTTTCGAAACGGCAAGGTAGATAAGCAACCTTTCCCCCTCTTTTGGTTTTGCGAGCAACGGTGGATTTGACAAGTATGCTTTCAAGCTTTTGAGCGCTTGGTGACATTCCTCAGACCATTCGAACTGATCTTGCTTTTTAAGAGCTGAAAAGAACTTAAAGTATTTTTCTGATGACTTGGAAATAAATCTTCCCAAGGCTGCTATTCTTCCCGTCAGTCTCTGTACCTCTTTCTTACTTGTAAGCAAGTCAGGAATTTCCTCAATAGCTTTAATCTGTACGGGATTTACTTCAATGCCACGGTTAGAAACAAGAAAACCTAAAAACTTACCTGATGAAATGCCAAATGCACATTTCTCGGGATTCAGCTTCATATTGAATTTACGGAGGATCTGAAATGCATCAAACAGATGCTGTATATGATTCCTTGACTGTTGGGATTTGACTAGCATGTCATCTATGTATACTTCCATGGTTTTCCCTAAATGTTCTTGGAACATTTTGGTCACCAATCTTTGGTACGTGGAACTAGCGTTTTTGAGGCTAAATGGCATTACTTTGTAACAATAAGTCCCCCTGTCTGTTATAAATAAAGTTTTTTCCTCATCTAGGGGATCCATTTTGATTTGATTATACCCTGAATATGCATCTAAAAAACTTAACAATTCATGTCCTGCAGTAGCATCAATTAGTTGATCTATATGTGGTAACGGAAAAGAATCTTTAGGACAAGCTTTGTTTAGGTCACTGTAGTCTACACAAACTCGCCATTTACCATTCTTCTTTGGTACTACTACAGTATTAGCTAACCAATTAGGATACTTTACCTCGCGGATAGACCCAATTTTTAAAAGTTTTTGCACCTCATCTTGAATCACCTGATTTTTGAACGATCCCTACTTTCTTTTCTTTTGTTTGACAGGTGTATATGATGGATCTTCATTTAACTTGTGAGTCATTATTTCCGGAGGTATTCCTGTCGTATCAGAGTGGGACCAGGCAAAACAATCCACGTTAGTTTTCAAAAATTCAATCAACTTACCTTTCATTTCGTGGCTTAAGTTGGCCCCAATGTAGACTTTCCTTTCAGGCCGTTGTATGAATAGTTCTACAGCCTCCAACTCTTCAATCGTTGTTTTGTTGTCTCCATTTTCTTCTGGTTCTTGGATGGAATCGGGCCTTGAGTCCACATCCGTTTGCCCTTGTTTAGTTGAGGCTTGTGTTGTAGTATCCTCAACTGGATTCTGTAATTGCTATTTTTCTTCGTTTTTTGTGCTTGAATCTGGTACGGAGTTGATGTTACTAGGTGTCGGTTGATCACCACGGATTTGACGGATTCCCCATTGTGATGGGAATTTAATGACTTGATGTAAGGTAGATAGCATTGTCACACCTTCTTTTTTCTTACTACACCCCGTAAAGGGTATAATAAAGGGAGTTTTTCCAATTAATGGACAATCGAAACAGGATTCATTTTATTAAAAGATTCAGAGTCGCCACTTGGGAGATTTATGGTGTCCCAAGTCACCGATTTAGAATCCTGAATCGAGGAAAAGGTTTGACTCTGTTTAACAGTCGCGAACCAGAAATCCGAGTAAGGAATTCTGTTAACCCGGGAGAAGGTGTTAGGCACTCCCGAGTTCCGTGGTTCTAGCACGGTCGCTCAACTGTTATATTTGGCTTAAAATCTGATTTTAATACATTTTGAACCTATGTGCAAATTTTAACTTGTTTATCGCTTTTAATTAATTTTAAGGAAATTGAACGTCGTTTAAAACATGTTTTCGGATCACGTCACATGAAATGCACCCGAATCCTCAACACATTTTATTCAACGTTTTGGGATTTGGATTTGGGTCACATGAAATGCACACCCGAGTTTAGGAAAGTAAAATTATTAAAGAGCGCGCCTAAAGCGGCTAACGTGTTATTAACTTTGCGGGAGGCCATGAAATTCGCTAAATGGCACGTCCTGAATTCTAGATATTTTAATAAAGTAATTAAAGAGGGCAACACGATTTGTGATTTTATTTGGCGCGGCGCACCTCAATTTTGTTTTTTAAAGGACATCCTAAAGGCGAACTAATATTATCTATAAGAATTGTCTCTAAAAAAACTTAATTTGTTAACATTATGAATTAACTAACATCACGGCATTCAAGGAAATTCGGGCCCCAAGCTCAAGTCCGAACTCGAACAAGGCGATCTTCGTTACCGAGGAACCCTTAGCTCGAGTCTGCTACTTAACTTGAAAGGCCCAAAGCCTACCAGTAAAGAAAATCCATCACGAATGGGCTAATACCAACGCTTGGAGCAAACACGATATTTATTAATATTACTGATTCCAACCCAACTACTAATGAATTTAGGACACATTTGCAATACCATTTGAATGTCAACATATATTATCATGCTAAAACAAAACCCCTTAACGCACTAATAGATCTATGTACAAATTGCCCATCACATAGCATCAGAATATAAAATTTACAATTTCAAATTCAACTCTGATTCAGCACACTCAAACCAAACCTGGATATCTTAGATATTTCTGAACAATTCTATTAAACTAGCTAACTAATAAACGAACCCCAAATGATTGCTATTGAAATGGAACATTGATCATGGAAGAAATCAGGCCCTATTTTCAAGCAACCAGAAACTTTGCCAACGCCAATGAAACAGTGCTGAAGAAAGGGCCTCACACTATTTCACTATCTTGGTGACTTGTTGATTTATGACTCATTACTTGAACCATAACCCTTTAAGACACTCACATCACATATGAATTTCACGAACAAAACAACACATCAGGAATCAAAACTACTTCCAAACTTGCTATTTATCGTTGAGACTAAATGACCTAACTCCAAATACAGACCCAGCTTCTCAATACACTAGGAACAACTCATTTGACACTAATAAAGACTGAAATAAAATGAATGGAAGTCAGCAAATATAGAAAACAAACAGTCCAACTACATTTTTACATGGATCTCATTGTGTATCACATAGCCAGAAATTAAATCAACAAGTCACATGGGAAAAGGGAACAAAGGAAGTCACATATAACAAAACAATGATCTTCATTAACTCCTCAAGTTATCACTGGAATCAGCCTCTACATTTCAAGGTCAAGGTATGTACCTGGGGTTCAAAATAAAAACCAAAATATGGAGTGAGTGAATGGCCAGAAGCAGCAACAAGAAAAAGCTGCAACAAAGCCCCAGATCAATGATAAAACCAGCAGCCAAATTCCAAATCCGATAGAACAGTGAATTTCAGCTCAAAATCAGCAAACGAGG
>NW_017677678.1:0-25218 GCF_001879085.1 Nicotiana attenuata
CCTTCAAGTCGCCCAGGACCGCTTCTGCGGTCCCAAAACCGCTTCTGCGGTGACCGCTTTTGCGGAACTTCGTCCGCTTCTGCGAAAAGCCCTGGTCCCTCAAGGACCGCTTCTGTGACCAATACGCCGCATCTGCGGAACCGCTTATGCGGTCCCTTTTCCGCAGATGCAGAAATGACAGAACCAACAACTTCAAACCTGCAACAAACTCCGAATTCTCCGTTTAACCACCCGAATTCACCCCGAGGCCCCCGGGACCTCAACCAAAAACACCAATACATCCTAAAACCTCATTCAAACTTGTTCTCATCCTCAAAACACATCAAACAACGCTAAAACCATCAAATCACATCGAATTCAAGCCTAAGTTTCTTAAAAACTTCCGAATTACGCATTCGGTCAAAAACCCGACCAAAACACCTCCGAATGACCTGAAATTTTGCACACATATCCAAAATCACCTAACGGAGCTACTGCAACTCTCGGAATTCCATTCCGACCCTCGGATCAAAATCTCACCTATCCACCGGAATTCGCCAAAATGCCAACTTTGCCAATTCAAGCCTAATTCTACTCCGGACCTCCGAAATCACTTCTGATCGCACTCCTAAGTCACAAATCACCTCCCGAAGCTAACCGAATCACCGGAATTCACATCCGGGCCTTCTAACTAATAAGTCAACATTCGGTTGACTTTTCCAAACCAAACATTCCTTAAAGAGACTAAGTGTCTCATTTCCTATCCAACCAATTCAATTCAACTCTAACTCACCCGTTGCTGATAATAAAACATGAAAGAGCAATAAATGGAGGAAACGGGGCTGTAATACATGAGACGACGGGTTGTGTCGTCACATCCCTTTCCTGTAATCCAAAACAATATACCTCCAAATTGGTCGAGCATATGTGTATGGCCTGGCTGCAAAGGGGCAACATGGGGTAAAGCAAGTTATTGAAATGGTGAAGAGCGAACTTGAGTTGACAATGGCCCTTTTTGTTTGCCGCACTATCAACGACATTACCAGAAGCCACATTAAAACAGATAAAGAAAAATATTGTAGGATGTAGTTTCGTAGTGGAAGCTCGCTCAAGGTTGTCCGCTGATTAAATGTGAGCCTTAAGTTATTTTTTTTTTATGAACTTCTATTTTTTGTGACAAATGCTAAAGTTCGCTATAACATATAATCCAAACTAATTACGTTGTGTTTTCAAATGAAGCAGCACGAACATGCCAATAGAAGATTGTATCCGATCGCCGTAAAAGAAATCACATTGAATAGATAAATATAGCTGAACTTAGAACGAACAACTCATAACTTAACAACGGAGAACGGAATTTTTGATATTTTATCTCTGGTAATAATAGAAGTTGGTATTTTTAATATTATTTCGATAAAAATAGGTAGAGATTATAAAGAAGGCATAAATTAGAAAAATAGGCAAAAAGTTAACAACATTCAAATAATGTAAAAGCATAAGTAATAAGTGGAATGAAGAGGGACAACATGTGCAGAGGTGCAAAACACTGAAGCAATGAAAGAAAATAATATTATTATGAAACTGAGCAAAAGAAAAAACACATCGACAAAGAGAGAATGGGTAAGTACCAAAATAGAAATAGAAGGTTACATGATGAGAAAAAATAAAGAAAATGTGGAGATAGCATGTAATCCGAGTGAGAAAGTTTCGAACTTTTAACTAACCTGAGCTCTCATTATGGCAGAGTTATAACCGTTTATTATTCCTTTTTCGTTAAACGTTGAAGCAGTAGCCCAGTTGAAGTAACTATAATTTGATTCAGAATTTGATGTAGGTCCCTTGAAGAGAATGTATATTTTAAAGAGAATTTAGCATGACAGAAGAATTAAAATACAACTTCTTATTAGACAACTTGGTGAGACAACTACTTATTCATATTGCGGAAAACATAATTAGTGCAAGCCATAGAAAATACAGTTTTTAAATAAAAAGAGGATATCTACTTAAACAAATTGGAAAAAAGTGCAAGTGTCAAAATAAGTTCAAGAGTATTTTCCAAAGAAACAGAACGAAACAGTAAAATTAGTATACTGAGAAAAGCCCTCATCCTTTTCAGTTTGATAAGCAAAGAAGTACCTTTAGTCAATAGTACCGAGAAAGTGCAAAAATAATTCATTTCTTTACAATGATGGGAGAGCAAGAAATTACACTGAAACTCCTTTAGCTAAGTAAAGAAGTCCTTAAAGATTATATAAGTATCCAGATTATGTCCGTTATATAATTTAACTATTAATCCAAATATTGTAAGAACAAAAAGTGAATTGTTGTAGTATATTAAAATCTTCTACAACCAATCGAGAAAGTAGGTTTAAAAATTCGTGAACAGCATAACAACAATTGCAGATTTTGCTATTTAAAATTAAAGATGCAAAATACTTGTAAGTAAAGGAAATTGATTTGTAATACCTTTTCATCTTGTAGAACCAATTCAATGGAGAAACTAGCGTCTGAATTGTAACAATCCGGGGCTTCCCATAGACGAACAACCCGACATTTAAACTTCTGTTGCATTCTCGAAATTGTTATATCCTTAATGAAATAAATGTGAGTAGCCATATTTTGCATAAGCCCTAAGTTAACTTGAAATCAAATGACATCATTAGGAAGGATAGAATTGAAGTAGCGTATATTGGAAGAAATATATCTTTGCGAGTTCTTTGTTAGTAGATGTAAACATTAAGAAGTTAATACTTAAAAGTAACTGAAAATAGTAACAACAAATGATGATGAGATAAAAGTTAAGCTTACCAATTGAAGTTGTCAACTATTGTTTCTGAAGTTTATTTCCAATATGGTTTAGCAAAGACAGAAGCATGAGAACAAAAAATGTTGCGAAAATATATCAGATTTGCTATCATTCTCCAAGTAAATTACGGAAAACCTCTTTATAAACCACATTTATTGCTTTATTTGAAATTTCTCCATCATCGTCATAAACCAAAATCTTTAATCCCTTTCTTTTTGTAACCCGTGATAGAGCAACGTAAAGCTGGGCATGTGTGAAGACCGGTTTTTTCAAATATAACCCAACATGAGATAAAGATTGTCCTTGACTTTTGTTTATCGTCATTGAAAAGGATACATGTCACGACCCCAAGCCCGGTCGTGATGGCGCCCAACACTAATGCTAGGCAAGCCCGACCATTTACTCTCTCAACCCGAGCACAAAGCTCAAAACGACTTAATCAGATACTTAAAATCAAATATTAATACTCATAGTTGAAATACTCAATTAAAACAATACAAAATACTGACATAAACGGTAACTCCCAAAGACCCGGGGTCATGAGTCTAGAGCCTCTAACCAATACAGAGTCAAGAATCCTCAAAATAAGTATGTTCTAAAGTACGGAAATAATAAAGGGATAAGGGAGGAGTCGGGTCCTGCGGACGTCATAGCAGCTACCTCAACCACTCCTGGAACTCTGGAAACCAGCGGCTAGCTCAACTCAGCTCCCGAAGTACCTGAATCTGCACACAAGGTGCAGGGAGTAGGGGGTGAGTACTACCAACTTAGTGAGTAATAAGCATATAAGATGTCTGAAGATAAGAAATCCACGAAATGCCACAAAGTAAAGCTAAAACTAACAGTCCAACACCTAACTACGAACCAACAGCAAAACAACTTCAAATATATCAGTCAAGTATAATGTAAGGATGCAATGCAATGCACATGACCGCTACGGCGCGTAGCCCGATCCATTTAACGTCGACGGCGCTCACTGGGGTGTGTACAGACTTCGGAGGGGCTCCTTCAGCCCAAGCGCAATATAATCATACCATTCGCTGCGGCGTGCAGCCCGATCCATACTCAGTCCACAATATGCATATGATTCACGTAACAGATTCAATTAATTTCCCAATTTCCAATTTATTAAGAGGAAAACACTTTAGATATTTAACTTCAGGAAAATTGACTTAGCATTTCATAACAGTGATTAAACACAGGACTGAGATCAATGATTATACAAAGCATGCTATCATAATGACATTCATCCTCTAAGGATGCTACAGATCGGCACCAGGCCCCAAACACGGCAATAAGCCCAGATATATTCAATACAGGGTGCGTATCAGTCGCCAATATAGAAACATTCTTGTTCGGGATGGACCAAGTCACAATCCCCAGTCATAAACAATCCCGCACCTGCCATGGGGTGCGAGTCACGCCCTACTATAGCGTCACAGTGTGATAAGCCGGGGTTTCAAACCCTCAGGCCATCATATACACCAACTACTCACCTCTAACCGGCCGTAGACTGGTCCGCAACGCCTTTTCCCTTTGTATCGACCTCCTCGCGCGTCGAATCTAGTCAAAATCACAGCGAATACATAAATATGGGTTAAAGAAACATATCCCAATCAAAAATACTCGAAAAGTACTAAAATTCACGAAGTTGGTAAAACCCGAGCCCCGGGCCCACTTCTCGAAAAATTCCGAAAATCACACCAACGGATTCCTCGTCTCACCACAAGTCCGTACATATAAAGTTTACCGAAAATGGAGCTCAAATGGCCTTTCAAATCCTAAAAATTCGTTTTCAAAAATCAAGCCCTAGTTCTTCACAATTTCTACCCACTTTCATGAATTTGAGTGTTGATTCTTCCATAAAATGGTGTTTTCTAGTCAAGAGACTTACCTCAAATCAATACCCGTTGAAATCCCCGTCAAAATCGATCAAAAAACTCTCTTGGCGGAATAAAAATGTTTTCTTATCTTCTGAAATTCGCGAACACTGATTCATTAAAACCCTTCAGCAATTTTCGCTTCTGCGGTCCCGTAACCACTTATGCGGGACCGCTTCTGCGGCCATATGACCGCTTATGCGGTTTTTCATTAAATCCTTGGCCTTCCGCTTTTGCGCCCAACCATCCGCTTCTGCGGATCTCACCATTCCGCTTCTGCGGCCTCGTTTTCGCCTATGCGGACACGCTGAAGCGATACCCCGTCCGCTTTTGCGGAATTACCCCGGTCCCTCATGGACCGCTTATGCGATCTCTTAGCCGCATCTGCGGAACCGCTTCTGCGGCTCCTTTTCCGCAGGTGCGGAAATACCAGAAGCCAGGTGCACCAGACCTGCAACAAATATCAAGATTCTCCGTTTAACCACCCGAAATCACTCCGAGGCCCCCGGGACCTCAACCAATAGCACCAACACACCCCAAGACCTTATTCAAACTTGTTCCAATCATCAAAACACTATCGTTAACATCAAAATCATCGAATTACCACGGATTCAAGCCTAAGTTAAGCTAAAACTTCCGAAACTTGCATTTGATCTAAAACCCGACCTAAACACCTCCGAATGATCTGAAACTTTGCATGCATATCCAAAATCACCTAACGGAGCTATTGCAACTCTCGGAATTCCATTCCGACCCTCGGATCAAAATCTCACCTACCATCCGGAATTCGCCAAAATCCAACCTTAGCCAATTCAAGCCTAATTCTACACCGGATCTCCAAATTCAATTCCGATTGCGCTCCTAAGTCACAAATCATCCCCCGAAACTAGTCGAATCATCAAAATTCCATTCCGAGCCTTCTAACTCATAAGTCAACATTCGGTTGACTTTTCCAAACTAACCTTCTCATAAAGAAACTTATTGTCTCATTTCTAACCGAACTCTAACTGAATTACTTCAAATTCTCCAAACACATATAATGAAACATATAGAAGCATGAAACGGGGAAAACGGGGCGGTAACTCCCGTAACGACAGGTCGGGTCGTTACAATACAACTATTGGAAATTGTCTTCGTTGGAATTTAAAAGGTATTCTTGCATCAGATGGAGTTAATGACATTCTCGGAATGAAGACCTTTTGTCCAGCCATATTTCCCGATAAAATTTTTGCTTCGATAACTCGATTACCAAGTCTAGTGATGATTAATCTTGTTCCATTACATAGCCCTGAAGATGGGTCTATATTTCTCAATAACATCACTGGGACACCCACTTTCAAAGTGATAACATGATTTGGAATTCCAGAACACTTAATAGTGTTTAGGAATTCAGGTGTATGTACGTGTTCCAAACCTGTAAAAGCATCGTCTGACATGCAAATTGTATCGGAACTAAAAAATGTTTTTGGTTGACTTTGGTTTAGTGAAACCATGTATTCGTTGATTGATTCAACCATGTCAAGAGTGGGAGCAAGAATTCCTCTTTGTTGCAGGTATGTTAAATCACTGCAATGACTTAAAAAATCTGGATATGTACTTTCCACAATCGCAGAAATTGGATCGCCACAATTATTTATGATAAGATCATCAGGGATATGAACTTTATCGATACCATCAACAGAATTTCCAATCATACTATCACCTATTGCTAAAATCCAATCAGAAAATTGTCTTAGATCATTCAAATGTGAATCCACCTGATTTCCTTCCAACCTCATATTTTTTGTTAGCTTTAACACTTGACAGTGATTCCACAAATATGAAGAAATTAAGGGTAGCATTAACAATATCTTGTCTAGTACCTTTTGGAATGACTGGAAGTATTTGTCTAAAGTCACCACCAAGAACAACGATTTTTCCTCCAAATGGACGATCTAAATTGGATGCATCTTTAAATCTAAGAATATCTCTTAGAGTTCTGTCTAGAGCTTCAAAACAATATCTATGCATCATTGGTGCTTCATCCCAAATAATTAACTTTGTCTTGACAATCAATTTTGATAAAGGAGTACCTTGTTTGATATTACATGTTGAATCTTCAGTTGCATTGAGTGGGATTGCAAATCTCGAATGAGCTGTTCGGCCTCCTGGTAACAAAAGAGATGCAATTCCGCTGGATGCAACTGTTAACACAATATCTCCTTTAGATCTTATGGCAGATGACAAAGTCCTCCAATTAAATGTCTTCCCGGTTCCTCTATGACCATATAAAAAGAAGAATCCACCTTTGTCCTCATGCACTGCTTTGATAATTCTGTCATAAACTAACTTTTGCTCCATTGTCAATTTAACCAATAATTCTTCATGTTCCTTAGACAAAGAGCACCTATTATAACGCAATTCTTCACAGATTAGTCTATTCGTGTTGTCAACTTCCTCTTCATTGAAAACCGGTCTTGGCATTGTTGGAAAATCGTATAACGTTCTTCCGCAACCTTTCAAAAAAATTTCCAACTTTTGTAGACAACGATTCTTTAGTTCATCGTTTGTTAGCTCAGCCTCTAAAATAACAAAAGTATATAATTANTATTTGTTTTCAGATCTTGAACAATTTCAGCATGAAGTTGGTTTATTCTATCACCACGACTGCATAAAAAAATGTTTTATAAAATTGATCTAAGTTTTGTTTTTGTTAGATTATTCATGCATATATAAATTTGGAATAATTAAATACTAACCCCCAGTGCATGCATTCTATTCTGAACTTCATTTTCTGTGTCGTATATATATAATTGTGCAAACTTGGGAGTGGATCCTTCGGGAGGCAATAAACTACCGATTTGATGATAGTTTTGTCCAGATAACTTGAATGTTCTTGGCCCCTTTGTTTGGTTCACAGAAGCATCAACTTTTCCTCCCATTGAGGTAAATGAAAACATTGAGTTATAACTTCTAATATTATCGCTGAAATGGTTACTTTTTGGACCTAGATAAAAGTATTTGTTGGTGAATAAAAATTTATTCATATATTTGAAGATACTATTGAAGTATGGTAAAAGTAGATTTTCTTGTTACCTGATCCGAATAATAATTGTTTTAAAATTGTGGGCGGTTCTTTTGGCTTTGGTAAGAGTATCTTTCCATGATTACAACACAAAGAGAACTCTGGTTTTTTAGCTTTACGATTCTTGTTGATTCTTGGTTTTACGTATTATTACGTTAAGTATTTAATCAAACTACCATTATTTTGATGATTAGTATAAATGTAGTTTATTTGTGTAATTTAATAGATAAAAATTTGATTGATTAAAAACATACCTGGTACATCACCATCAATATCGACATCCTCAAGTTCTAATAATAAATTATAATAAAATGCCATTAGTATAAATAAACGATTCATGTTATATTAATTAATTTATTTATAATACGAACCTGGCAGTAGGGGTAGCTCATTTAAATCTGGTAGAAGATAATCTGTCTGCACATTTGAATTTGACAAACCAAATTGCAAATGTTCCTGTCGAGGTAAATTTGGATATCATGCCTGAGATTGAGACGATGAAGCGTGTGCACAACTCTCTAAAGGTGTATAATGTAACCGTGTGAAATGTTGACGATTGGTTATGTCTGTTAAAGGTTGTGGTGCCTTTTGTTTTCCAAATGCATCCCCTGTGATAGTAACAGGACAAATAAAGTATGCAAACCATAAAACATACAAATCGGCTTAAAAAAATGGAATAAAATATCAGCAATATGACGTTACACCAACAATTGCTAATACAACCATTCTTGACACTCATAAGGGACTGTAAATTTGGAGTAAATGAATGCCTAAAATATATAATTGAATAACTTTGATTTTATAAAGAAGGCATCTAATTTAGTGATCACTATAAGAAAGTCAATGTGCAAAATGATTCACGATATTAGCCTGTAGAAGTAGAACATGAATTTTCTATCCTATCAGTCCGTAAAGCTGGAAAATATATGAGCAAAGATCAGACATCATTGGCAGATCTAAGTAAGTAACTTATAGATTGTGATGTAAATGCTATAAAGTATAGGTATTGCATCAGTACCACGAAATAGATAAAGTTCACTCAAATGGTATGCCTTTTTGACAAAGCAAAAAAAAAATGCAATATCATTCACAGAACTTATACATAAAACTAACATCTCATGGATATTAAAGTGCGAAGAATACCTAAATGCAAATGCTTAAACCACTCATAACACATAAGTTCTAAAATAATCCTACTACATGGTAACAATTGTCAACTTTTGTAATTTAGAGAATAACTAAGAGGAATTGCCCTTGCTTTCACCGAACAATGGAGGAAAATTACAAATTTATATATCTCTTAGGTCAGAATTATAGTCTTGAAAATGGTAAGAATATTGACAAAAGAATAAAGTAAACACTATCTCCAAAAAAAATAGTGGCTGCCCAAAAGTTTGCATGNAATTGATTTGTAATACCTTTTCATCTTGTAAAACAAATTCAATGGAGAAATTAGTGTTTGAATTATAACAATCTCGGGCTTTCCATAGACGAACAACTCGACATTTAAACTTCTGTTGCATCCTCGAAATTGTTATATCCTTAATGAAATAAAAGTGAGTAGCCATATTTTGCATAAGCCCTAAGTTAACTTGAAATCAAATGACATCATTAGGAAGGATAGAATTGAAGTAGCGTATAATATTAGAAGAAATATAACTTTGCGAGTTATTTGTTAGTAGATGTAAACATTAAGAAGTTAATAGTTAAAAGTGACTAAAAATAGTAACAACAAATGATGATGAGATAAAAGTTAAGCTTACCAATTGAAGTTGTCAACTGTTGTTTCTGAAGTTTATTTCCAATATGGTTTAGCAAAGACAGAAGCATGAGAACCAAAAATGTTGCGAAAATATATCAGATTTGCTATCATTCTCCAAGTAAATTACGGAAAACTTCTTTGTAAACCACATTTTTTGCTTCATTTGAAATTTCTCCATCATCTTCATAAACCAAAATCTTTAATCCCTTTCTTTTTGTAACCCGTGATAGAGCAACGTAAAGCTGGCCATGTGTGAAGACCGATTTTTTCAAATATAACCCAACATGAGATAAAGATTGTCCTTGACTTTTGTTTATCGTCATTGCTAAGGATACAACTATTGGAAATTGTCTTCTTTGGAATTTAAAAGGTATTCTTGCATCAGATGGAGTTAATGACATTCTCGGAATGAAGACCTTTTGTCCAGCCATATTTACCGATAAAATTTTTGCTTCGATAACTCGATTACCAAGTCTAGTGATGATTAATCTTGTTCCATTACATAGCCCTGAAGATGGGTCTATATTTCTCAATAACATCACTGGGACACCCACTTTCAAAGTGATAACATGATTTGGAATTCCAGAACACTTAATAGTGTTTAGGAATTCAGGTGTATGTACGTGTTCCAAACCTGTAAAAGCATCGTCTGACATGCAAATTGTATCAGAACTAAAAAATATTTTTGGTTGACTTTGGTTTAGTGAAACCATGTATTCGCTGATTGATTCAACCATGTCAAGAGTGGGAGCAAGAATTCCTCTTTGTTGCAGGTATGTTAAATCACTGCAATGACTTAAAAAATCTGGATATGTACTTTCCACAATCGCAGAAATTGGATCGCCACAATTATTTATGATAAGATCATCAGGGATATGAACTTTATCGATACCATCAACAGAATTTCCAATCATACCATCACCTATTGCTAAAATCCAATCAGAAAATTGTCTTAGATCATTCAAATGTGAATCCACCTGATTTCCTTCCAACCTCATATTTTTTGTTAGCTTTAANTTTTACCTTGAGAAGAAGGATTTATCTCTCTATGTAAAACTGCATCTTCTAATCCTTTATACATATGAGCTCGCAATTGTTTTTGATGAGTTCTGATATACTTCAACCGAGACGATTCAACCATTGTAAATCCATCGACCAAAAATTGTTGAAATAATCTTCTTGAGTTCACAATTGTTGGTACTTCGCCTTTCCTTTCTTGAATTTTATATGCGAAATATTCACGCATCCTAACAAAATGACTTCCTCCAGTTGATTCGTCATTTCCATTTAAAGGAATGTCTTCCCTATAACCATCTTCACCGAATGGAAACAATAAAGGATACTGAAGACCTAAATAGGCAGCATTCAACTCATTTATCCTTTGTAGATGTCCAGATTGGGTTTCAACTATGATGTCTCGGTCACATCTAGATACATCAAAATCTCTAACAACCAAAGCAGCAACCTCTGAAATTGATGGTAAGTTGTATCTTCTTCCATCATAGTTCCATTTTCCTATCAATCTGAGTCTAAAATTGGAGTGAGTATCTTCATGAAATTTGTCTCTCACCATTCTAAATGACTTTGTCAAAACATTATGCTCATCAAGCATTTGTTTCAGATCTTGAACAATTTCGGCATGAAGTTGGTTTATTCTATCACCACGACTGCATAAAAAAATATTTTATAAAATTGATCTAAGTTTTGTTTTTGTTAGATTATTCATGCATATATAAATTTGGAATAATTAAATACTAACCCCAGTGCATGCATTCTATTCTGAACTTCGTTTTCTGTGTCGTATATATATAATTGTGCAAACTTGGGAGTGGATCCTTCGGGAGGCAATAAACTACCGATTTGATGATAGTTTTGTCCAGATAACTTGAATGTTCTTGGCCCCTTTGTTTGGTTCACAGAAGCATCAACTTTTCCTCCCATTGAGGTAAATGAAAACATTGAGTTATAACTTCTAATATTATCTCTGAAATGGTTACTTTTTGGACCTAGATAAAAGTATTAGTTGGTGAATAAAAATTTATTCATATATTTGAAGATACTATTGAAGTATGGTAAAAGTAGATTTTCTTGTTACCTGATCCGAATAATAATTGTTTTAAAATTGTGGGAGGTTCTTTTGGCTTTGGTAAGAGTATCTTTCCATGATTACAACACAAAGAGAACTCTGGTTTTTTAGCTTTGCGATTCTTGTTGATTCTTTCTTCGTACCAAAAGTAAGCACCACAATGTTCACATTCATATGTAGGATCACCTATATCCCATAACTCTATGAATAAAATAAGCAAATGTAAGATTAATGTGATGGTGTTATATTATGGTTAGCCTAATTATTGTATATACATATAGAAATAATAAATATGCATACCTTCATTGTCAATAATTGCATATCCAACATCAGGCTCTAAATAGTATTAAAATCATATTAAGTTAGCCATATAAATTGAAAAGGCGGACATGAATGAATCATTATTTCTGTTAAGATAGACATACCTTCAAACTCGTCTTCATCTTCAGTTGCATCATTATTTTCTGCGATTGGTTTTACGTATTATTGCGTTAAGTATTTAATCAAACTACCATTATTTTGAATATTAGTATAAATGTAGTTTATTTGTGTAATTTAATAGATAAAAATTTGATTGATTAAAAACATACCTAGTACATCACCATCAATATTGACATCCTCAAGTTCTAATAATAAATTATAATAAAATGCCATTAGTATAAATAAACGATTCATGTTATATTAATTAATTTATTTATAATACGAACCTGGCAGTAGGGGTAGCTCATTTAAATCTGGTAGAAGATAATTTGTCTGCACATTTGAATTTGACAAACCAAATTACAAATGTTCCTGTCGAGGTAAATTTGGATATCGTGCCTGAGATTGAGACGATGAAGCGTGTGCACAACTCTCTAAAGGTGTATAATGTAATCGTGTGAAATGATGACGATTGGTTATGTCTGTTAAAGGTTGTGATGCCTTTTGTTTTTCAAATGCATCCCCTGTGATAGTAACAGGACAAATAAAGTATGCAAAGCATAAAACATACAAATCAGCTTAAAAAAAATTGGAATAAAATATCAGCAATATGACGTTACACCAACAATTGCTAATACTGCCATTCTTGACACTCATAAGGGACTGTAAATTTGGAGTAAATGGATACCTAAAATATATAATTGAATAACTTTGATTTTATAAAGAAGGCATCTAATTTAGTGATCACTATAAGAAAGTCAATGTGCAAAATGATTCACGATATTAGCCTGTAGAAGTAGAACATGAATTTCTATCCTATCAGTCCGTAAAGTTGGAAAATATAAGAGCAAAGATCAGACATCATTGGAAGATCTAAGTAAGTAACTTATAGATTGTGATGTAAATGCTATAAAGTATAGGTATTGCATCAGTGCCACGAAATAGATAAAGTTCACTCAAATGGTATGCCTTTTTGACAAAGCAAAAAAAAAATGCAATATCATTCACAGAAGTTATACATAAAACTAACATCTCATGGATATTAAATGTGCGAAGATACCTAAATGTAAATGCTTAAACCACTCATAACACATAAGTTCTAAAATAATCCTACTACATGGAAACAATTGTCAACTTTTGTAATTTAGAGAATAACTAAGAGGAATTGCCCTTGCTTTCACTGAACAATGGAGGAAAATTATAAATTTATATATCTCTTAGGTCAGAATTATAGTCTTGAAAATGGTAAGAATATTGGCAAAAGAATAAAGTAAACACTATCTCCAAAAAAAATAGTGGCTGCCCAAAAGTTTGCATGGTAAAATATGAGATTTGCAAGTATGTTTATGTTACTATTAACTTTCTTCGTTCTTTTTTCCTGTAGCTACACCAGAAAATGATCAGAATTCACAAAACAAATAAGCATCGGACAAAATATTTCACGTTTATGTTTATAGGGAAAAATAAGCAAGACAATGACTCATTACAGGCTTAAGTATTACATGATGGATCGCCAGCTTCCTTGAATGCATAGAGAAACTGTCAACCCAATAACCTGATACCACTAACCCAATAATTTTTTTTAAGGTTCGTAGCTACTGGCTTTATCCTATATATGCCCAGCCGTACATACAACTTTAGAAATAGACTAAAAAAACGAAAAGGACGTGTCTTTCAATGAAGGTAAGGTGCCGTCCTGATCGTAAATGGAAAAGCAAGAGCCCCCTGTGAATTGAATGTTGCAAAGTNAATTGAATGTTGCAAAAGTTGCAGAGGGCGTAAATGACACAACTAAAGCCCATAATCATACCTCGTTCTATGAGAATAAAGGCACTGGTAAGAAATCAGAGAGAAAACGTGGAAAAGCTGAGAAAACAATAAGCTTAGAGTTTTTGCAACAGTATTTTGCTGGAAGTCTCAAGGATGCTGCGAAGCATGTTGGTGGTATGATTTTCAAATTATATAGTACTAACCAATACAGTTAATATACAACGCGATGCGCATAATTTTAGGTTTAACTGAGTCTCAGGACATCAGTGCGACTCAAAGGAAATTTGCCCAACGAAAATCATATATAACCGAACAGTAGTTTGAAATATGTCGTATTTGGAAGCATTAAACACAGAGTCTGTTTCGAGCTACCGGCTTTATCCTATATATGCCCAGCCGTACATACAACTTTAGAAATAGACTAAAAAAAAGAAAAGGCGTGTTCTTTCAATGAAGGAAGGGTGCCTCCTGATCTAATGAAAAAGCAAAAGTCCCCTGTGGAATTGAATGTTGCAAAAGTTGCTGAGGGCGTAAATGGTACAGCTGAAGCCCATAATCATACCTCGTTCACGGAGAATAAAGGCACTGGTAAGAAATCAGAGAGAAAACGTGGAAAAACTGAGAAAACAATAAGCTTAGAGGTTTTGCAACAGTATTTNTGGCAAGAGTAGGGATGCGATCATAGCAGCAACTATACTTGGTTGACTATTTATTGAAATATAAATACATAAACAGTAATGTGAGTTGTAATAACAGAAAGGACCATGAAAAGTTTTAAATATCTTGTCCATTGAAATCTCCACATTAAGTAAAACTGAAAAGTTAAAAAGGAGAAGAAATGTGAAATGATTCAAATATACTGTTCATAACTAATAAGAGTACTAATAATATACTAAATTAACTCATAAAATAGTTCTTGATTTCTCCAACTGTAACATTCCCAAACACATTATGTTGTTTTCTTCTTCTTAAATACTCTCTTCATTTTATTTCCTGACAATTGTGCATTCGGATCTTCTTCAACCATTGTTGCGACATTAGTTATACCTATCTTGGCAGGTGTGTGACGACCCGACCCGTCGTCTCATGTGTTACTGCTTCGTTTCTCCCATTTTATGCTTCTTTATGTTTCGTTATCGGTATGTGGTGTGTTAGAGTTGATTTGGATTGGTTTTGATAAGAAATGAGACACTTAGTCTCTTTAAGGAAGGCCTAAGTTGGAAAAGTCAACCGGACGTTGACTTATGAGTTAGAAGGCTCGGATGTGATTTCTGGTGATTCCGTTAGCTTCGGGAAATGATTTGTGACTTAGGAGTGCGATCGGAATTGATTTTGGAGGTCCGGTGTAGAATTAGGCTTGAATTGGCGAAGTTAGTATTTTGGCGAATTCCAGTTGATAGGTGAGATTTTGATCCGAGGGTCGGAATGAAATTCCGAGAGTTGCTGTAGCTCCGTTAGGTGATTTTGGATATGTGTGTAAAATTTCAGGTCATTCGGACATCGTTTGGTCGGGTTTTTTGATCGAATGCGTAATTCGAAAGTTTTTAAGAAACTTAGGCTTGAATCCGATGTGATTTGATGGTTTTAGCGTTATTTGAAGCGTTTCGAGGATTGGAACAAGTTTGAATAAGGTATTAGGATGTGTTGGTGTTTTTGGTTGAGGTCCCGGGGGCCTCGGGGTGAATTCGGGTGGTTAAATAGAAGGTTTTTGGAGTTAATTGCAGGTTCAACCTTGCTGGTATCTGTTGGTTTCGCACCTGCGGTTATGGGACCGCTGGTGCGGGCTCGCTGAAGCGATTTGAAGATGCGCAGAAGCGGAAGTCTTGGCCCTTTCCAGATTCCGCAGGAGCGGAAGGAGGACCGCATGGGCGGCCTCGCAGAAGCGAGCTAGACCTCGCAGGAGCGGAATTTGGAACCCTGGTCAGGTTCCGCAGAAGCGGAACATTGGATCGCTTAAGCGGTCCCGCAGATGCGATTGGGGACCGCAGAAGCGGAAGGTTGCCATAAGTGAAAGGTCCGCAAAAGCGGACGTTGACCGCATAAGCGGAAGCCGCAAAAGCGGTAGTGGATCTGCAGAAGCGAAATGCCTCGCAGTTAAGTGAAATTAATCATCCTCGCGAATTTTTGAAAGAACAACATTTTGGACTTCGGACTAAGGAGATTTTGGGCGATTTTTGAAGAGGGTTTTGAGGGCTATCATCAGGTATGGATTCTTGGGCTTAGATTATGTTATTATTGTGTATAAACATGAATTAACACTGAAAACCCAAGGAATTAAAGGGTAAAAATGGGGTAAGTTAGGGTTTGAGAATTATGATGTAAAAATAGAATTTGGAGGAACAAACGAACTCCGATTTTGGTGAATTTTATATGTATGGACTCGTGGCGAGACGAGAAATCCGGTGATGTGAATTTCGTAATTTTTCGAGAAGCGGGCCTGGGGCTCGGGTTTTGCTAGTTTCGAGATTCTTGCTAATTTTCGATTGTTTTCGATTGGGTATTGTTCCCTTAGCATATTGTGATGTATTCGCTCTGGTTTTGGTTAGATTCGACGCACGTGGAGGCCGATTCGAGGGGCAAAGGCATCGCGGGCTAGAGATTTCACCGGTTCGAGGTGAGTAATGATTGTAAATGATACCCTGAAGGTTTGAAACCCCGGATTTGCACCCATAGTGCTATATTGAGGTGACTTGCACGCCAGACAGAGAGCGTGGGATAGAGCACCGTTGGGGATTGTGACTTGGTCCGTCCTGATTGTTGATTTTACCGCGTATTTCGCTATGACTTGTTGTTTTTCACTAGGACTTGGCTTATTGCCATATTTGGGGCTTATTGCCGACTGTTTGAACTCCCTATGAGCTATCATCACTGTTTTCCTCACTATTTGAAATATTATTTGAACTCAGTCCATTGTCATTACACTGTTTCATGAACTCAGCTATATTTTCACTCGACCTCGAGTTTTAACTGATATTTGAACTATTGTTTGAGCTGAGCATTATTGTTTCTTTACTCGTGCCCGAGGGGCTTATGATTATTTTTGGACTGATTGAGGCCGAGGGCCATATGTGAGGATATGCTGAGTGATATAAGGAGGCTTCCAGGCCTCGAGTGTATTGTGAGGAGGCTTTCAGGCCTCATGTTGATATGTACAGGCTTTCAGGCCTTATGTTGATATATCGCTTGGGCTGTAGGAGCCCCTCCGGAGTCTGAACACCCACAATGAGCGCGGGTACCCATTTAGAATTGGACAGTGGTAACAATGACACTGTCATTCGTGTTTTGGTCAGGTAACAATGGCTGACCAGTCAGGTAACAATGGCTGACCAGTGGTAACAATGGCACTGAAACACGCATTGGGTTAGGTAATAATGACTGACTAGTAACGAAATTCGTGCCCGAGGGGCAAACTTTTATGTGTTCATCTTGCATACTTATTTGTATTATTACCTGCTATGCTGTGATATTTGTGCCATAGGGGCGGATTTTCTGTGTTAATCAGCATTAACTATTTTGAACAGTTCCGTAATTATTGAAAGGACCATTTTTGAAAGAGATTTGAACTGAGCCGAAATATTTCTAAAGAATACTCTGATTTCACTGTTTTCTCGGAAATTGTACCCGGCTTCTGTACAGCCCGTTGGTTGCTTTACGTGATTTCTTGCTGCTCAGTTATTATTTACTTCTATTACTCACTGAGTTGGAAGTACTCACTTTACTCCCTGCACCTCGCGTGCAGTTGCAGGTATCGTTCACCCGGTAGCGGGTTATTAGCGGATTGAAGGTATTATTATTGTAGCTGAGCAAGGTGACCGCCAGCGTTCGTGGCACCGGATGTTGTCTTTTGTTTTCCAGAAACTTTACTTGTATATGTTTATTGGCCTGTAGTTATGTTAAGGTTTTCTTTAGATGCTCGTGACTTGTGACACCCCAGTCGGGTTGTGTTGGGTTGTACATACTGGTTATTATTGTCGTTAAGCTATATTCACCTATTCGTTTATGTTTTATAATATTAAAGAGACGATTTGGGTTAGTTGGCTGGCCTTGTCTTCACGAGAGGCGCCATCACGATCGGGTTTGGAAATTGGGTCGTGACAAGTTGGTATCAGACCCTAGGTTACTAGGTCTCACGAGTCATGAGCAGGTTTAGTAGAGTCTCGCGGATCGGTACGGAGACGTCTGTATTTATCCTCGAGAGGCTGCAGAACCTTTTAGGAAAACTTCACATTCTTGAAACTCTTATCGTGCGTACTTGATTCAGCTTGAGATATAACTCTTGAAATTCCTTCCACACGTCTGTATGCGCACGTGAGCGCTCAGTGTTATATGCGCCTTGATGGCTTGTGATTCCCCGATCGAGGGGCGAGAGGTAATCTGTGTGAATATGATGGGCCAGTCTGGAGGATTTGAGGCCGGATCTTTGCCTATGGCTTGAGCACTGAGGTGCTGATTGTGTGAGCAAATATTTTGAACTTACATGTTCGGTATTGTCCTTATTAGCCGGAATGGCGGTTGGATATCCGTGTGAGGAGTATGTTAGTACTGCGAGATGTAATTATATGACTTGATAGTGACGAAGAAGTCTGCAGGATAATAGATGGACTGTTAAGTGATTCGATTCCTGTTGTGGCTTGATGTGTAGCCCGAATTATGGGCGCAGGATGAATATTTTTGTATCTCCTAGTTGAGAGGTAAAGTGCAATACATGTGGCGGTATGAGTTCAAGCTCAGGTAGTCTAAATTGACTGTGTAACGCATATGATAGTGGAAGGTATGCTGAAGTACTAAATTGAGGCGAAGCAGGTGGGTTAACTCCTGCAGAGTGTTCTTGAGTGGTATGATCCTTATGTGTATGTTGGTAGATCTCATGTGTAATGGAAGGGTATGTGTTGAAATTTGAGAATTCGGGTCGCTTAAGAGAGTGGACTCAGTTGATGTGGGATAAATGCGAGGGTTGTAGAGGATTTCAGTACTAGATGATCTGTGTTTTCACAAACTTGTACATGATTTGAGTTTAACCTCACTGTGGCATAGTGGCATCATTAGAGTAAAAGTGTTATGAATTGTTAAGGGTGTCTTGATATATGACTTTGAGCCAAGTTGGGGAGGTTGCTGTTGATTAGCTGATTGCACGGTTATGTGCTATGTTGGTTACGTCTCAAGGTATGCTGGCGAAACAGTTCTTGTTGCGAAAACTGAGCCGAGGATGGCACGAATGAAGCAAAATTTTGACAAAGGGTATATTATGTTCCATAGGGTATGAGAATTACGGAATGTCTGGAGTTGTAGCTGGTAAAGGATGCTCGGTGCATAGAGCAAGAAGTTGCTTGGTTGTATTAGGATGAGGGTCTCATTTTATGGTACCGAAGTGCCAATAAAGAACGAGTGGTTCTGTTCGTTAAATCAGGTAAGTTGTAGATGAATAAGAGTGAATGACTCTCGAGAATGGTTTTAATGTGTTCAAGAATCTACATGTAACACTCAGGTGTTTTAAGGCTGTGTATGTGACTAAAGACAGTGTTTTCAATAGAAAATGTCAAGACTTGTGGTATTTTTATGTTGATCATGGGATCCTATGTGTCGGTACCTGGAAAGTAAAGGAAGCGAATTTAGATTCGCAGAAAGTTCTTCAGAGTAAAGCATTCTGGAATGTGGTATTTCTGGGAAACAATTGAGAGAGTATTCAGTGGCCTATGAGTCTTAGACAATGTGCTCTTATGTTCGAGTCTCGTGTGGTAAGCTTGGATTGAGGCATTGTGATGCTACAGCGAGGGAGAAATATCAAGTGGATGATGAATCAAAAGGGAAATTAGATAGATGGGAAAGACTTGATAGTAGACCGAATCGGTATGGTAAAGATGTGATTAATTCTTCGTATGTGTTCGAGGTAATGAGCTTTTACAGGTATTGTGCAGCAAGGCTCTTGAGTTCCGACAGCTTGCTTAGCTTGGTTCGGGTAGAAGGATTCAGTCCTGGCAGTTTAGCTTGTGCAATGGAGTTGGAAGGGAGTTCTTGATGAGTTTTACCGTGGTTTAGAGACGTATATGTTGCCTATGGGCATGTGAAGCATGGAATGTGTAATGATTTCTCTTCTTGATGGGATTGATGGAGAGTCCTTGACTAGTGGAGTACGTAGATGTTTGTGTTTAGGGAGGGGGATGGAGTTCTCATGTTATACTAGTGTGGTATGGTATATGCGATATGTTGTGGAGGATTGGGATTTGAATGTGTAAGGTTACGGTTCAGTTCATAATGGAAAGTCATTAAATTCTTAAGCAGCACGGGCAGCTGCAGGTGATTAAAGAATCGATCTTCAAATGATTAAGGATAATGGTATTGCCAACCATAGTGATTCGACGGGGGCATATGTTCCAGAAAAAGGGCAATGTGATGTAAACTGATGATACTTCGGTATTGTTGCGGCATTTGGGATCGACTGTTGATATCTGAGTTTGTTTGATGGCACAGGGAAATTTTAGATTATCTTTCGTGGGATGATTGGGTACTTGAGGTGTGATATGTATTCGTACGGCACAATTTGGGATCAGGTACAGTGATTTGTGTGCTATATGGAGTTGGAGACTAGGAGTTCTCGTGTTTAGGCTATACAGTTGTTGTGAATCTTGTGTATCGGCACCGTCTAGCGGTTATTGGGAATTAGATCCGAGTGGATCTTTCTTTGCTTGGTATGCCAGATTTTGAATATGATATTGGATTGTAGACTGGTTGTCTTAGTGTTGGGTTATTCTAGACTATTGTGCTACAGGCTATGTTGGAAAACGCCACAGGTTGCGTGGCGAGGTGCATCGGATTGTGTTCTAGCAAAGTAGTTTGTATCCCAAAGACCAGCGGACGGCTGGGAAGGATTGCGTTTCGTAATTGGGTCTTCGTGGCGGATGTCAGTACAGAGGTTTCTACCATTGATTCAGTTCCGGTATTGAGGGACTTTTCGGATGCGTCTCTTGTGGCCGGGCATGTTACCGGGCGAGGTTGTGGATTTCGATTTTGATTTGGTGCTAGGCACCGTATCGTACGGCTCCGACAGGAGTTATAGTAGTGGAAGGAGCAGCTTCATGCTTCTTGGTATTGAGTTCGTTGGCAGGCCGTTGTGGCTACATATTTGGCTTGAGTTAGCTTGGTTAGTCCCGAGTTGAATTGTTGAGGGATAGGTTGATTCGATCATTATTGAACTTGTTAGTGATCTGGAGAGATCTATGAGTGCTTTTCTGTGGTGAGGCGTTATGATTTGTTGGATATGGGCATGTGGTACGGTTCTATTGAGGATTCATAGAGAAAGTCGACCGGGAAGAGTAATTGAGTGTTGCTCAGTAAATGGAGTATTGGTTATGATCTATCGGGTTGCGTGTCATATGTTATTTGTTTCACCGTGAGTGTAATGAATTGCTTTGGTTTCAGACATCAATTGTGTGTGATTGTTGATTTTGAGCATAGCGACTTGAGGTGCTTGAGGTGTAACAGTGTTGGGACAGGATCGCGCATTGTAGCGAGGCTATGGGAGTTATGACCTTTCGGGGTAGATTCAGGCATTTTGTTTCTATGATGTGAGACGGGGTCTCAGCCTTGTGTTGTGATGGTACTGATGAGCTTGAGGTACAGCTCTCTCGTTTGAGTCAATTGTCATGATTTGAGTATGTTCAGACCGTTTCTTGTTGGTGCGTGTATTATGCAAGTCGTGGCTTAGGCCTGTATTGAGGTGTCATATCACCAGAGTGGTGTGTTGGATCCGAGATGATCGTTGGAATCATTAATGAATACGAACAGATTTGATTTCAGCTTGTTAGAAGGATAATATCGAGGTTTGGCCCGGAAATCTGTTGTGGTATTAGTCAAAAGGGAAACGGTTTCATGAGTGGTTGATATGAGAAATGATTACGGTTTATAGCGTGTCTCATTTGTTGTTGGCAATATATGGAAGTGTTGGGATAAGCCTTTAGCTAATAAAAAGTTTTCTATCGGTATTTGGTTATTGTGGGCAGCTGCTACGAATACAAGTTATCGTTTCGGGTGTTTGAGCTATATAGTATATCATGTGATTGAGGGTTATTACAACTGGTTCGGGCTTATTCGGAGTATAGAGGTGAGGTTCTGATCTTCTGTATGATTTCGGAAAGTGCAATGTGGTTCTACGGTTTATGGTTTAGATGGACTGTGAAATTTCAGCTATATTGTGTTATCGGACCTATGCGAGGTAGGGTGACGAGGAATCACCCCGGGTTTATGCTTGGTAAAGTTATTCAGCTATTGGTTAGCTTCTAGGACAACTCTGGGTACGCTCGAGGACGAGCGTTTGTTTAAGTTGGGGAGGATGTGACGACCCGACCCGTCGTCTCATGTGTTACTGCTCCGTTTTTCCCGTTTATTCCTTCTTCATGTTTCGTTATCGGTATGTGGTGGGTGAGAGTTGATTTGGATTGGTTTTGATAAGAAATGAGACACTTAGTCTCTTTAAGGAAGGCTTGTTTTGGAAAAGTCAACCGGATGTTGACTTACAAGTTAGAAGGTTCGGATGTGATTTCCGCTGATTCGGTTAGCTTCGGGAAGCTATTTGTGACTTAGGAGTGTGATCGGAATTGATTTTGGAGGTCCGGTGTAGAATTAGGCTTGAACTGGCGGAGTTAGTATTTTGGCGAATTCCGGTTGATAGGCGAGATTTTGATCCGAGAGTCAGAATGGAATTCCGAGAGTTGCACTAGCTTCGTTAGGTGATTTTGGATATGTCTGCAAATTTTCAGGTCATTCGGACGTCATTGATTGGGTTTTTGATCGAAAGCGCATTCCGGAAGTTTTTGAAGAACTTAGGCTTGAATTCGATTTGAATTGATGATTTTAGTGTTGTTTTGTGTGTTGTGATGATTGGAACAAGTTCGCATGATGTTTTGGGTTATGTTGGTGCCTTTGGTCGAGGTCCCGGGGGCCTCGGGATGATTTCGGATGGCGAACGGGGAGTTTTTGGAATTTCATACAGCTGAAGGCATGCTGTTTCTGGTATTCTCGCTTCTGCGGGTCTTGGACCGCAGAAGCGGAGCCGCTTAAGCGGAGTTGTGATCGCAGAAGCGGCGATGAGATGGAAGGCAGGATCCGCATAAGCGAAAGAGCGGACCGCAGAAGCGGTACCGCTGGTGCGAAAGTAGAACCGCAGAAGCGAAAACTGGACTGTTCAGAAGGGTTTTTATTTAATATTTCATCTGCGAGCTTGAGATAATTTCCACCATTGTTGGGCGACCTTGGGAGCTTCTGGCGAGAATTTAAGGGAGTTTTGACTGGGAATCGATTGGAGGTAAGTCCCCTGACTTAAATATATGAGGTTATGATAGATGTAACATGGAAATTGGTTGAAATTCATTAAAAAGGGGTAAAACTAGGGCTTGAGTTTTTGATATTCCAAATTAGGATTTGATAGGTCATTTGAGCTCGGGATTTGGGAGTTCTTGGTATGTATGGACTCATGGCGAGACGAGGAATCCGGTAATGTGAGTTTTGTAATTTTTCGAGAAGCGGGCCCGGGGCTCGGGTTTTGCTAGTCTCGAGATTTCTGTTATTTCTTGGTTGTTTTCGATTGGGTATTGATCCCTGGGCATATTGTAATGTATTCGCTCTGATTTTGGTTAGATTCGACGCGTGTGGAGGCCGATCCGAGGGGCAAAGGCGTCGCGGGCTAGAGATTTCGCCGGTTCGAGGTGAGTAATGATTGTAAATGATACCCTGAGGGTTTGAAACCCCGGATTTGCCCCCATAGTGCTATATTGAGGTGACTTGCACGCCAGACAGAGAGCGTGGGGTAGAGCACCGTTGGAAATTGTGACTTGGTCCGTCCCGGTTGTTGATTTTACCGCGTATTTCGCTATGACTTGTTGTTTTTCACTAGGACTTGGGCTTATTGCCATATTTGGGGCTTATTGCCGACTGTTTGAAATCCCTATGAGCTATCATCACTGTTTTCCTCACTATTTGAAATATTATTTGAACTCAGTCCATTGTCATTACACTGTTTCATGAACTCAGCTATATTTTCACCCAACCTCGAGTTTTAACTGATATTTGAACTATTGTTTGAGCTGAGCATTATTGTTTCTTTACTGATGCCCGAGGGGCTTATGATTATTTTTTGACTGATTGAGGCCGAGGGCCGTATGTGAGGATATGCTGAGTGATGTGAGGAGGCTTTCAGGCCTCGAGTGTATTGTGAGGAGGCTTTCAGGCCTCATGTTGATATGTATAGGCTTTCAGGCCTTATGTTGATATAGCGCTTGGGCTGTAGGAGCCCCTCCGGAGTCTGCACACCCACAGTGAGCGCGGGTACCCATTTAGAATTGGACAGTGGTAACAATGACACTGTCATTCGTGTTTTGGTCAGGTAACAATGGCTGACCAGTCAGGTAACAATGGCTGACCAGTCAGGTAACAATGGCTGACCAGTGGTAACAATGGCACTGAAACACGCGTTGGGCCAGGTAACAATGGCTGACCGGTCAGGTAACAATGACTGACTAGTAACGAAATTCGTGCCCGATGGGCAAACTTTTATGTGTTCATCTTGCATACTTATTTGTATTATTACCTGCTATGCTGTGATATTTGTGCCCGAGGGGTGGATTTTCTGTGTTAATCAGCACTAACTATTTTGAATAGTTTCGTAATTATTGAAAGGACCATTTTCAAAAGAGATTTGAACTGAGTCGAAACATTCCTAAAGAGTTCTCTGATTTCACTGTTTTCTCGGAAATTGTACCCGGCTTCTGTACAGCCCGTTGGTTGCTTTACGTGATTTCTTGCTGCTCAGTTATTATTTACTTCTATTACTCACTGAGTTGGAAGTACTCACTTTACTCCCTGCACCTCGCGTGCAGTTGCAGGTATCGTTCACCCGGTAGCGGGTTATTAGCGGATTGAAGGTATTATTATTGTATCTGAGCAAGGTAACCGCCAGCGTTCACGGCACCGGATGTTGTCTTTTGTTTCCCAGAACTTTACTTTATATATATTTATTGGCCTGTAGTTGTGTTAAGGTTTCTTTAGATGCTCGTGACTTGTGACACCCCGGTCGGGTTGTGTTGGGTTGTAAATACTGGTTATTATTGTCGTCAAGCTGTATTTATCTATTCATTTATGTTTAATAAATGTTAAAGAGACAATTTGGGTTAGTTGGCTGGCCTTGTCTTCACGAGAGGCGCCATCACAACCGGGTTTGGAAATTAGGTCGTGACAAGTTGGTATCAGAGCCTAGGTTACTAGGTCTCACCAGTCATGAGCAGGTTTAGTAGAGTCTCGCGGATCGGTACGGAGACGTCTATATTTATCCTCGAGAGGCTGCAGAACCTTTAGGAAAACTTCACTTTCTTGGAATTCTTATCGTGCGTACTTAATTTAGCTTGAGATGCAACTCTTGAAATTCCTTCCACACGTCTGTATGCGCACTTGAGCGCTCAGTAT
>NW_017677678.1:26511-28296 GCF_001879085.1 Nicotiana attenuata
TTGCACCCATAGTGCTATATTGAGGTGACTTGCACGCCGAATAGAGAGCGTGGGGTAGAGCACCGTTGGGGATTGTGACTTGGTCCGTCCCGGTTGTTGATTTACCGCGTATTTCGCTATGACTTATTGTTTTTTCACTATGACTTGGGCTTATTGCCATATTTGGGGCTTATTGCCGACTGTTTGAACTCCCTATGAGCTATCATTACTGTTTTTCCTCACTATTTGAAATATTATTTGAACTCAGTCCAATGTCATTACACTGTTTCATGAACTCAGCTATATTTTTACTCAACCTTGAGTTTTAACTGATATTTGAACTACTGTTTGAGCTGAGCATTATTGTTTCTTTACTGTTGCCCGAGGGGCTGTTGACTATTTCTGGACTGATTGAGGCCGAGGGCCATATGTGAGGATATGCTGAGTGATGTGAGGAGGCTTTCAGGCCTCGAGTGTATTGTGAGGAGGCTTTCAGGCCTCGAGTGTAATGTGAGAAGGCTTTCAGGCCTCATGTTGATATGTACAGGCTTTCAGGCCTTATGTTGATGTAGCGCTTGGGCTGTAGGAGCCCCTCCGGAGTCTGCACACCCACAGTGAGCGGGGGTACCCATTTAGAATTGGACAGTGGTAACAATGACACTGTCATACGTGTTTTGGTCAGGTAACAATGGCTGACCAGTCAGGTAACAATGGCTGACCAGTGGTAACAATGGCACTGAAACACGCGTTGGGTCAGGTAACAATGGCTGACCGGTCAGGTAACAATGACTGACTAGTAACGAAATTCATGCCCGAGGGGCGAACTTTTATGTGTTCATCTTGCATACTTATTTGTATTATTACCTGCTATGCTGTGATATTTGTGCTCGAGGGGCGGATTTTCTGTGTTAATCAGCATTAACTATTTTGAACAGTTTCGTAATTATTGAAAGGACCATTTTCGAAAGAGATTTGAACTGAGCTGAAACATTTCTAAAGAATACTCTGATCTCACTGTTTTCTCGAAAATTGTACCCGGCTTCTGTACAACCCGTTGGTTGCTTTACGTGATTTCTTGCTGCTCAGTTATTATTTACTTCTATTACTCACTGAGTTGGAAGTACTCACTTTACTCCCTGCACCTCGCGTGCAGTTGCAGGTATCGTACACCCGGTAGCGGGTTATTAGCGGATTGAAGGTATTCTTATTGTAGCTGAGCAAGGTGACCGCCAGCGTTCGCGGCACCGGATGTTGTCTTTTGTTTTCCAGAAATTTCACTTGTATATATATTTATTGGCCTGTAGTTGTGTTAAGGTTTTTCTTTAGATGCTCGTGACTTGTGACACCCCGGTCGGGTAGTAAGTAACAATTTCTAGTGCCATTAAGTTGTATCTTCTATTCAGTCATGTTTAATAATTGTTAGTGAAAGGTTTTGGATTAGTTGGCTGGCCTTGTCTTCACGAGAGGCGCCATCACGACCGGGTATGGGAATTGGGTCGTGACATGATGCCTTATTAGCGGATCTAGTCTTCTTGTCATACGTCTTCAAAGGACATATTTTTACATTGCAAGCATCACCATCTTCTAACACCGATGATCCACTTTCTGATATGCTTTTATCGATGGGAGTTTGCAAAATAGACTGCTGACTTTCGGCCATTACATCCTTCCAACAACCAAAAAAATTAATACCAGTTGGAGAGCAATACTGTTGTTACTTGCATAGTTTTGACTATAATTGTTAATCAAATAAATAATGCTGTAAAACTTTAAAATTTCATGGAATTTACCCCGAAAAGCTTATCT
>NW_017677679.1:0-11349 GCF_001879085.1 Nicotiana attenuata
CCAGTAACTGGAGGAAGAAGAAAGATATGCGGAGAAACTTACCACCACATCGAGCGAGTTAACGCCGTTGATAAAGATAAATGGTGGGACAACAAAATTGAAAGCATATTGAACTGGAGAAGGTATGAACTGGGCAAGGTATTTGGCAAAAACCTCCAAGGGATCGCAAAACCCATCAAACTAAAGAAGCATGGCACAACCTTCGGATTGGGATATGAGTATACCTGGAAAGAATTCAACGACTGGTCGCCACCATGGCGTGGTCCTTACTATCCATTGGAGCAGCCGATACCCGTTTAGAACAGACATCCAACCGAGCGAAGTTATCTATGGGTCAGAAGAAGAGGAAGCACTGGCAGCAGTAAGGAATTTGTTCTTAGAAGACGATGATATGGATTGCTGTGTCATTTTTGAGGAGGAGGGGGAGGAAGGCCCTTCCATACAGGCAATAAGCAGAGGATCATGCCTCAATAACTGGACTATCAGAACCACCAGAGCCCGACGAGCCTCGGGGTAGCAAGGCTGAACAAGCATCATGCACTATTTTATTTTACTAGTTTACTTTCCTTTCGCATTTTATTTTTTGCAAGAAAGAGCTCCGATGTTCAAAAACAGTTATGGAATTTATCAAAGCATTTCAGTTTTCTTATAAATCTTACTCTTATTATTTTATCTCATTACTTTACCTATACAACATTACTATTACTTATCTTGATGAACCAATGACTGTGACATGCAACAAGACAACGCAACAAACAGACATAGATTCAGAGGAAGATGATATACCGGAGGAAATCATTAAAGAAGTTGAGAATTTTGAGAACAGACCGAAGTCCAACTTGGACGAGACTAAGATTGTTAACCTGGGAGATGCAGAAAACATCAAAGAAACACGAATCAACGTTCATTTATCGCCGTCAGAAAAGAGAGAATACACGGAATTTCTAAGGAAGTATGAGGACATATTCGCCTGGTCGTACGACGACATGACTGGTCTGAGTACATCTACTGTGGCTCACAAATTGCCAATCGATCCAGCCTGTCCGCCAGTAAAACAGAAGCTCAGAAAGTTCAAGCCGGATATGAGTCTGAAAATCAAGGAAGAAGTCACTAAGCAGGTCAAAGCTAAGGTTCTCAGGGTAGTAGAGTATCCAACATGGTTAGCCAACATTGTGCCAGTGCCAAAGAAGGACGGGAAGGTTAGAGTCTGTGTCGACTACCGGGATCTCAATCGGGCCAGTCCAAAAGACGACTTCCCCTTGCCAAACATACACATCTTGATTGACAATTGCGCCAAGACGAGTTGCAGTCATTCATGGATTGCTTCGCTGGGTATCATCAGATCTGGATGGATGAAGAAGATGCTGAAAAAACAGCTTTCATTACGCCGTGGGGAATGTACTGTTACAAGATGATGCCGTTCGGGTTAAAGAATGCAGGGGCCACCTACATGAGGGCCATGACTACCATTTTCCATGATATGATACACAATGAGATCAAAGTATATATGTATGATGTCATCATCAAGTCCAAGAAAACCATCGATCATATGGAAGATCTGAGGAAGTTTTTCAATAGACTGAGAAGGTACAACCTGAAACTGAATCCCGCAAAGTTTGCATTCGGGGTTCCAGCTAGAAAATTGCATGGGTTTATTGTGAGTCGTCGGGGAATAGAACTGGATCCATCAAAGATCAAAGCCATTCAAGATTTGCCACCGCCAAAGAACAAGAAGGATGTAATGAGTTTTTTGGGGAGACTTAACTATATCAGCCGGTTCAAAGCCCAATCTACGGTTATTTGTGAGCCGATCTTCAAAATGTTGAAGAAGGACGCTGCCACCAAAAGGACCGATGAATGCCAGAAAGCTTTCGACAGAATCAAGGAATACTTATCAACACCACCAGTCTTGGTTCCGCCTAAGCCAGGTAGACCTTTGCTACTCTACATCGCAGTGTTAGATGGTGCCTTTAGATGCGTCCTAGGGCAACATGACGAAACATGGAAGAAGGAGCAAGCCATTTATTATCTCAGCAAGAAGTTCACCCCGTGTGAGGCCTGGTATTCTCTGTTGGAATGCACCTGCTGTGCTCTTACTTGGGTGGCCCAGAAGCTGAGGCACTACTTCTGTGCCTATACTACATATCTCATATCCCGGACGGACCCTTTGAAGTATATCTTTTAGAAGCCCATGCCCACTAGCAAGCTAGCCAAATGGCAAATCCTTTTGAGTGAATTCGACATTGTCTACGTAACTCAGAAAGCAATCAAGGGACATGCACTAGCAGATCACCTTGCTGAAAACCCTGTAGATGGAGAATACGAACCCCTGAAAACGTATTTTCCAGACGAAGAGGTATCATTCATAGGAGAAGATATGGTAGAATCCTATGATGGTTGGAGCATGTTCTTCGATGGAGCAGCAAATTTCAAAGGAGTTGGCATAGGAGCAGTCCTAGTATCAGAAACTGGCCAGCATTATCCGGTGTCTGCCAAACTTAGATTCCCGTGCACCAACAATATGGCCGAGTACGAAGCCTGCATCTTGGGGCTCAAGATGGCCATTGACATCAATATCCAAGAGTTGCTGGTAATTGGGGACTCAGACCTACTAATACATCAGGTACGAGGATAATGGACGACCAAGAATTCCAAGATACTCCCTTATCTGCACCATGTGCAGGAATTGAGAAAGAGGTTCACGAAGACAGAGTTCCAGCATGTTCCAAGAATCCAGAATGAGTTCGCCGATGCATTAGCCACCTGATCATCTATGATACAGCATCCAGACACAAACTTCATCGATCCTATTCCGGTGAAGATCCATGATCAGCTAGCTTACTGTGCTCATGTCGAAGAAGAAGCAGATGTAAAGCCTTAGTTTCACGACATCAAGGAATATTTGGCAAAAGGAGAATACCCAGAGCTTGCAAATGCTACTCAAAAGCGCACACTTTGAAGGTTGTCCAACAATTTCTTTCACAGTGGAGGAATCCTATATAGGAGGACCCCGGATCTGGGATTACTAAGGTGTGTCGATGCAAGGGAAGCGTCCAAACTGCTAAAGGAAATTCATGCCGGGACCTGTGGTCCGCATATGAACAGTTTTGTCTTAGCAAAGAAGATCCTCCGTGCTGGTTACTTTTGGATGACAATGGAAACAGACTGCATCCAGTATATCCGAAAATGCCACCGCTGTCAGACACATGCAGACATAATAAAGGTACCTCCAAATGAGCTTAATGTAACAAGCTCACCATGGCCGTTTGCCGCGTGGGGAATGGATGTTATTGGACCAATTGAACTTGCCGCTTCCAACGGGCATTGATTCATCCTAGTGGCAATTGATTATTTCACCAAATGGGTCGAAGCAGCATCTTACAAGGCAGTGACTAAGAAAGTCGTGGCAGACTTTGTCCGCGACCGCATTGTTTATCGATTTTGGATTCTAGAATCAATCATCATTGATAATGGTTCCAACCTCAACAATGACTTAATGAAAGCTATGTGTGAAACATTCAAGATCAAACACAAGAATTCCACAGCCTACCGGCCTCAGATGAATGGAGCCGTAAAAACCACCAACAAGAATATCAAGAAGATACTAAGGAAGATGATAGAGAAGCATAAGCAATGGCATGAAAAGCTATCGTTCGCTCTATTGGGGTATCGCACCACAGTCCGCACATCAACTGGGGCAACTCCCTATATGCTGGTTTATGGTACAGAAGCCGTCATTCCCGCCGAAGTAGAAATTCGTTCCTAAAGGATCATACAAGAAGCTGAGCTCGACGACGCAGAATGGGTAAAAAGTCGTTACGAGCAGCTGGCTCTTATAGATGGAAAGAGAATAAATGCAATTTTCCACGATCACCTTTATCAGAACTGAATGTCTAGAGCCTTCAACAAGAGAGTCAAGCCAAGACAGTTCACACCGGGGCAGCTGGAAAGGTCCATACATGGTTCACCGGGTTCTGACAGGAGGAGCCCTTATACTTGCAGAAATGGACGGGGAAGTTTGGCCAAAACCAATCAATTCAGATGCAGTGAAGCGCTACTATGTGTAATCTTCATGCTTTTCCTATATGATGTAATTTGAACTACGTCTGACCTGATTCCCGTTTAAGAGGGGATACATAGGCAGCCTTATGGGTTCGGTCACAATTCAATAAAATTTTCATTTTCCCCGCAATTGGAAACTGGGGCAGAATTTTGAGGAGGATCCTCAAAATTCCGAAGTAATTTCAGCCGATCATCGCAAGCAATCGTCAGAAGTAGAAGCCCATTAAACTGGGGAAGAATTTTGAGGAGGGCCCTCAAAATTCCAAGGCAAGAGAGGTTGCAATGTCTTGAACCACGTCACAGTCGTCAGTTCATCTAAAAACTATTTGTTGAATATATACTTATGTCATATCTTTACAAAATCATGCAAGTTTATTATCGAAATCACTTTGTTCAGCAATACTACCCCTATGATACATACCGTGTCATCAGATCGGATCCGAGCGAGGCAAGCGAAGTCAGCGGGGACACGAACTAACCTTTCCCCTTTGAAAAACTCACAATTTTTCTTTGGATGTAGGGACCCAAGTCGCAAAATCATATATTATACACTCATACTGTTCAGGAATACAACTGCCGGAATTGTCACACCTATTCACATTCGCTATCCGCATACAATATCCCCAGCAGCCACAATATCACAATCGGCTATCAGCTATCAGCTAAGATGTTTTATTACTATTCTCCTTTTATTTCTTGCATAGGGATATTCCGAGACTAAGCACTGTCTCCATCTACATTCCTGCACTGCATATGGCTACCATTCTGCCTTCCGAGACTAAGCTCTGTCTCCATCTGCATATCTCGCATTGCATAAGGCTACCATTCTGCCTTCCGAGACTAAGCTCTCTCTCCATCTGCATTTCTCGCATTGCATAAGGCTACCATTCTGCCTTCCAAGACTAAGCTCTGTCTCCATCTGCATTTCTCGCACTGCATAAGGCTACCATTCTGCCTTCCGAGGTTAAGCTCTACCTCCACCTGCATGGCTAAAAAATTGCCACCTTTATTTACACTTGCATGGCTGAAAAATTGCCACCTTATTTATACCTGCATCGGCTGAAACATTGCCACTTTATTTACGCTTTCATGGGCTGAAAGATCGCCACCTACTGTATTTCATGGGCTGAAAAATCGCCAAATTATCCAAAGGCGTCATCGTTTAGAGGCACCATTTTCGTAGCCCGAGAACACCATGCCATAACCCGAGGATCCCTTTTAATCTCTTGCATATCATTATTCAAAGGCATCATAGTCGGAGGCATCATTCTCATAGCCCGAGAGCATCATTTCATGGCCTACGAATCCTTTACTATACGCTTCATGGCCCAGGTCGTCATGGTCTGAGGATGTCATCCTAACCGTACAAGGACAACATTCATGGTCCGATGGGAACATGCATCATGTTTAAATTTATGCAAAATATACGCTTGTATTATTTATTTGCAGGTAAACCGGCGATCAACGGCCATCTCAGCAGGAGCGATCCCGCTCCGGTTCCCACAGCTCTATTAGGCTTTAACCATCTGTCCCAACCTGAATATCACGTCCGTTCTTAGAAAGACCTCCATCAGCATGTTCCGCCGACGGATCCTGAACTACATATGGCCTGATTCCTGTAAGACCAGGGATATGTAGGCAGCTCAGGAACCAGAGCGCGTTCAAATTCTTCAAACCATTCCGTTCGGTCAAATTGGCCATCATATCTTTACCCGACAACTCTTTTATCCTTCCTGGGTAAAGAGGGGCAGCTGTTGATACCTAATTTTTTCCTGTATATTTTTATATGCAAAATACTTTCAAAATAGTATATATATGCATATATAAGCATGTCCAAGCGTTTTATTATTTTTTTCAATTTTTAAAAGATTTTAAAACCAATTTATTGCCCTATTTTAACAGTACAAAACCAATAATTATTCCAAAAATTATCATTTTGGTGATTCAGTTATTTTATTCTCATATTTATGCCAAAATATAGCTAAGGTAATTTTTCACACATTTTTACAAAATTATTTAGTATTTTTAAATCTAAATTGCATATAATTGCAATTTTAGCCTATTGAAGGATTTAATTACGTTTATAATTATAAAATTGATTCCAGTATTTTTAATTTAATGTTTATGTATTATTTATTAATTTAGTACCTTTAATTTGTTTCCAAAAATCATTTTACTATTTTTATAAAATAAAAGAGGGAAAAAGTGGCTATTTAAAATCTAGCCCTATCTATTTCAATTTTAGCCCAAATTAACCCCCCCAATTAACCTAATTTCAATCTCAAACCGGACCAGCCCAATTCCTAAATTACCCGACCCCTAAACCGTTAATTTTACCCGCCCAGCTCCCTTTTGATCCAGGCCGTTGATCATTTTGATCAACGGCCACAATTCCCACTTTCCTTTTTAATTTCCCTAACACCCCTAACCCTAATCACTTTCACCTAATCAGCCGCCTCTAAACACTCCCCTCTCTCAAACTCTCTCGAACATTCCCTAACCCTAGCTGCCTCTCACCGTCTTCAACGGTAAAACTCACCGGAAACCACGGCTTCTCAGGCCATGGGGGTCCTATACTTACTTCCTATTACTCCTATGTGCTCGATACTTGAAGATTCGAGGCCAGACCTCGAAGGTCTTCACTCAGACCTTTGCCGACTCAGGGTTTCCAGCCATCTCCGGCCTTGCTCCAGCGTATCCTAGTCTTCTGAGTCTGATCCCGACCTTCTCCGACTCCGATCGGTGACCTTTCAAGGCCTTTCTCATTTTCTAGGGTTCTTCAGAAAACCCTAACCCTTCGAGGTTTTCTCCGATTTTTCTTAGATCTGTAGTGTGTTCATGCCCTACTTGAGTTTTCAAACGATTTCCCCAATTTTTTTTCTTTCAAAATTACTTTCAAATCACTTCTTTTCAATTTAGGGTTTTCTGAAAATGCTTAAAGTGTTTATCTGACTTCCTCTCCCTTTTCTTTTGTGTGTATTTGTCTCTACTGTGTTCTTATGTTCTTCTTTCACCACGCATGTTCTTCTACTGTACTTTCTATATTCCGTTCTTTCTTCTACTGTATTTTCTATGCAATGTTCTGCTATTTTCTTCCACTATGTTCTGATATGCTTCTCTACTGTATTTTGTTTACCATGTTCTTATATGTTTATCTTACTGTGTTTTCCTATATGCTTTTCTGCTATACTTTTCCGGTGTTCTTATGTTCTTCTACTGTATTTTCCTACTAAGTTTTTAAGTTTCTTTGTTTGCCTTCTACTGAGACCTGTTTAAGTTTCTTCTAAGCATACTTTCCCACTGTTTTTATCAGTATTTGCCATTATGATCTTTGAATCCTTCTACTGTGATTGCATGTTACTTTGCTATCATATTCTTCATAAGTTCTATTGTTGAAAAAGCCTATCCTTTTCTGAAACTTCTGAACATGATTTTAATTCAATTTCCTGCCCTCTCATCCTAGCTTTATGGTTTGCTTGAACTGGGGTTTCATTTCGAAACCCCTAATTCTTTCAGAATGACTTCGAGTCTTTGAATTGAGTTTGGGTTTCTTTGTTTTCCTATGACTCTGACCTTTGCTAAACTCTTCTATACTAGACTTTCTACTGATTTACACGACAGTCTTCTTTCATGCTCACATGCTTCTTATATATATGATGAATTTTCCTCTAAATGGTTTTCAAATTTGCAATTAGTGTAAATTTCCTTCTGAATATAGCTTGATTGATTTCTTTCCATCTTTTCCTATGTGACTCGACTTAGGTAAAACCCTTCTTCATCTTTATGACTCGGTTCATTCATACAAAATTTCAGACCTTTTGTGATTTACTGGCTGTTAATTAACTTTCTTTCCTTAAATTGCACAACCGTGTATTGCCAAAACCCTGTCCTTAAATAACCTTTATGTATTTTCCCTCAATTGCATGCTTTACACAAAGTGTTTATTTAATTCCTTTCCTTAAGTGATTTTACCCTTTTGAATCTGAATCCCGTAATTAAGGGAAACCTTGTGTAATTGATTCACAATCAGTCTTCAATTATTTTCTTACCTTATTTTCTGGTGACTTTCACACTATAAATACATGACCCTCTTTAACACAAAACACACAGGATTTTAATAATCCTCCAGTACTACAATTCACAATTCTTCTGAACTCTTACTCTCACATAAGAAAACTCTCTCTTCTTGTCTGCATTCTGACTTTTACAAGACTGCTGCTTTTCCTATTTGTTTCCCTGAAACTGGTATGCCCTAATTCTAATTAACAGCATCACCACAATACATTTATTTACATCTTTCTACATCTCTGTCTCTTTACTACTTTCTGCAGATTTAAATACTTAAACTAGCATGTTGATTTCTTTTGTTTGTTTCTGTTATGAACTCCTCTTCCCTATTCCCCTTATGTGCTGTGAGTTGTAGTTTGAAACATGGCAATATGCAAGTTATTGCCTATCGTTTGAACTTGATCCCCTAAAGGATCTTAACTTCTAAACAATGTATTTTAACAGGCTTATGGGGTAGGCCAGCATTCCTCATTGCTGAGTATGCCCCACCAGCCTGTCTTTGCTTTTCCTTTACTACCTCCCCATTCCCTATTACCCTATGTGTATCAATGTGAACTATTCCCCTTTTCCCTTTCCCCTTTTCAGAATCCTGCACTTGCACTCCCTCTTAGTTCCTAAGTTCTGCCCCCCTCTTGTGAGCCTTGCCTTGGGACCTTGAGCTCCCTCTGAACTTGGACACTTGAGGGCTGGCCCTCCCACACTGCACTATGTCTTAATTTAGATATGCATTTGGGTGTGAGCACTGCCCGAAGTCCACATGAGGCTCTTAGGGTACTCTGACACATCCAAATGAGAGAAAGGCTTTGAACATTGATCTCCGGGAGTTGGTTCATCTCATGTTTCAGACAAGGAGCCTGTATTAGGCTCCCCTTGGTTGTACTTTTAATTTCTGATGTATTTTTTCCTTTCTTACATTTATTCTGGGCTGTAATAACTTTTTAATAAACTTTCGGGATGATTAGTGAAAAGGGAGGGGTAACCATGCATGTATATGGGTAGCTAACTTGCCTATAGGAATCTCTAATTCCTGCATTTTCATATAGTTACCATGCCTATAAGACTTCCGTATTTTTCATGTAATTACCATGCCTATAAGACTTCTGTACTTTTCATGTAGTTACCATGCCTATAAGATTTCTGCATTTCATATAGTTACCATGCCTATAAGACTTCCGCATTTTTCATATAGTTACCATGCCTATAAGACTTCTATACTTTTCATGTAGTTACCATGCCTATAAGATGTCTGCATTTCATCTAGCTACAATGTCTATAAGAACTTCTGCATCTCATCTAGCTACCATGTTATAGGGATCCCACACTTTCATGTAGATACTGTGTCTATAGCTCATGCACACACACGTAGAAAATATGCCTATAGGTCTTTTCTGATTCTTGAATATCCATTTTCACTAGGCAAACTTGTCTTTAGGTCCTAATAACAAAAAAATATAATCAAATAGCACGCAACGCTTAGATATCATGTTATAGATTTTCTGCACTCTTCTATGTATATAACAATGTTTTAAGTTGGCAAACACATAGAAAGCATGCCTATAAGGGTTCTAATCTGAATAGCTTCAGTCGTTTATGAGTCCAAAAATTAGCAGTAATAATGTGTTATCCACAGCAGAGCTCGTGGTTTTCTAAAAATTTGTTTTAACTGGCAACTTCCCTTAAATCAGCATGTAATCAGTTCATACTGTTATTTCAGAAATCTGTAGATATCATGCCTATAGGTTTCGTCTATCACTTAGGTAAGCCTTATGATGAAAGTTAAACTGCACCAGTCTTTATTAATTACAACCAGCGGGCAGGTCTACTTCCGACTTTTTATCTGAAAATATGTGATAAATCAGCATGCTTTAACTTTTAAGTTTAATCAGACCCTAATCAGTACGTGCAAGACATGCTAAACTATATGCTTTCTTTGATGTAAGGAGGTCTGTTTGAGCCTTATTTGTTTGAGTGCTTTTCCCATATTTGCTCTATGTGTTTTGGTTGTCACCTTAGAATTTTGTCCTTTTAAAACTGTAAAACCCCATACCTCTTCCCTTTAGGATTAGTAGTCCCAAATGCCTCCGGGACTGATAGGATTGGGGCGAGTAATAGCATGCAATAAGTAAAACGAGACAATTCAACGTTTAATACCTTAACGGGGTGGGAAAGGGCAGATATGGATATGATGACCACGATATAACACCATGTGTATAAGTGGATACCGGGTGTTGTGTGGGGTGATCCATATTATTTATAAACCTAGGACCCCCCTCTCTTTACCTGTTTATTTCAATTTTTATTTTTCAAATTTTTCAAACTATTCTTCTTAAAATTCAGCTTTTCTTTTGTTTATTTTAACTTCATCTATTTGCTGCCAATTATGTGAAAATCCCCTCTAATTTGAATGTCTTACTTGCTTACGTGATATTTATACTTAAAGTCACAACAATAGCTTGGCCTGGAACCATACTAGTGGATTCTGAGGGGTGCCTAACACCTTCCCCTTGGAATAATTTCAAGCCCTTACCCAACCTCTGGTTATCCAAACGAAACCCTTCTTAGTGTCCTAATGCACTTAAATCATTAGGTGGCGACTCTTCAATNATTTCTGCATTACAACCAGCGGGCAGGTCTACTTCCGACTTTTTATCTGAAAATATGTGATAAATCAGCATGCTTTAACTTTTAAGTTTAATCAGACCTTAATCAGTACGTGCAAGACATGCTAAACTATATGCTTTCTTTGATCTAAGGAGGTCTGTTTGAGCCTTATTTGTTTGAGTGCTTTTCCCATATTTGCTCTGTGTGTTTTGGTTGTCACCTTAGAATTTGGTCATTTAAAACTGTAAAACCCCATACCTCTTCCCTTTAGGATTAGTAGTCCCAAATGCCTCCGGGACTGATAGGATTGGGGCGAGTAATAGCATGCAATAAGTAAAACGAGACAATTCAACGTTTAATACCTTAACGGGGTGGGAAAGGGTAGATATAGATATGATGACCACGGTATAACACCATGTGTATAAGTGGATACCGGGTAGTTGTGTGGGGTGATCCATATTATTTATAAACCCTAGGACCCCCTTCTCTTTACCTGTTTATTTCAATTTTTATTTTCAAATTTTTCAAACTATTCTTCTTAAAATTCAGCTTTTCTTTGTTTATTTAACTTCATCTATTTGCTGCCATTATGTGAAAATCCCCTCTAATTTGTAATCG
>NW_017677679.1:15897-16365 GCF_001879085.1 Nicotiana attenuata
TAGATAATCTCACTGACTCTGAAACCAGTCCGACCTGGACCATAAGCGAAACAAAAGAAGGTACTTAAGACTAAAAAGCCGCACAAGGTTTTTTTCTTTCAGGTACATACGTGGAAAAATACATTCTCCATCTACAAACATACTCTAAAAATACACTACGTATGGATGTAGAGGTCTACGCTCCGCCCCGAGAGCTACGGCCTATCGGCCTCATCTTCGCTCTCCTCGATATCGGATAGGAGTAACCGAGCATTGCGCTAGTCCGCCCTCGCTCGTGTCAACTCTTCCGAGAGAACAAAACCCCTGGCACTAATTTCCTCGAGAACCTTTCTCCGAGATTTGCAACGCGCATGTTCTTCGATCTTCTCTCCACGATCAAGGACCCTCTTCAACTCGGCTTGGGCATCGGTAGCGTCGTTCAAATGAAACACCATTTTCTGATAAACCTTAGTACGATTTAATATCGCT
>NW_017677679.1:17758-28293 GCF_001879085.1 Nicotiana attenuata
CCCACATAATCAACTACTCCAATTATTCAAGCACCCTCACTCACTTACCAAACTCCACCACTCCACTTATCAATCAGCTCCACCCTTCCCGCATTATCAGCCCACTTCACCGAAAAAATACTCCCAACCGGGGCACATGTGTTACCAAGCAAGCCTAAACACCCACATCCCACTATCAATCACCTCCCTCACGTCAAAACTTCCCTAGACAACGAACCAAACTTGACCGCAGACCCTCCCCAAACAGTTTATACTCCATTGCTGAACCAATTAACCAACTGTACGAAAGGCTCAAAGCCTGCTAGTTATGTCACCCCATATCCCTGCTTAAAAACACCTGAAAACCCTTCTCAGTGGATCAATCCAAAAAATCCTATGATACCATTCGGCATGAAAGGACATTATACCATCGATTGAATGCCGCTCTCTGAAGGATAAGATCCAGACTTTGATTGATAATAAGATCATTTGTAGCAAAGGAGCTGCTCCGAATGTCCGCAATAACCCTCTGCTAGACCACAAAGGTGGAGGTTGTTCACATGATCAAGATAGAGGATGACTGGGACCCCAAGGGATCAATCGGTTTAATCACAGAAGGCGACGATCCAAAGAAGCCAGTAGTCACCCTCAACCCGATTGTGGTCCAGATTTAGCATTCTAGGGACGCTGAGGTAAACATGTCCATGCCACTTGAGATTGAAGCACCACCCTCTGCAAAGACGCCAGCACCGATTGAAGTTGTGTTTAGGTCACCAGCAAACACACCTAAACCCTTTGAAGTTGCAGTCTTACCACTTGAGAAGCCTGCTCCGTTTGGAGTAAAAATAGCCACGCCAATTCCAGTGGCAATGTCAGCCATAACACCGTTCCGTACGAAGGCTATACCATGAGACTACACAGGTGAGGCCAGAAGAAAGGGGAAGGTCAAGTTCGGGGAAACCATTGCGGCACAAGGTACGACAAGAACCGGCAGGGTTTATACCCCGGAGCATTTGGCTGAGTCTAGCAAGCAGGCCTCTAGTCGGCCAACCATCACTGAAACTGGGCCCGATGATCTCTGGAGAAAGATACAAGCGAAGGAATACTCAGTCATTGATCAGCTGAACAAAACACCAGCGCAGATTTCTATCCTTACTTTGCTACAGAGTTCCGATGCACACAAGAATGCCTTGTTAAGAGTGCTGAGTGAGGCGTATGTACCAAGCAACATCATTGGAGGATAAATGGAAAACATGGTAGGCTAGGTATTGGAAAGTTACAAGATCACTTTTCACGAAGATGAGCTGCCACCGGAGGAATTGAGTCACAACAAGGCGTTGCACATCACCGTGCAGTGCGAAGATTATTTTATCACTAGAATCTTGGTCGATGGAGGGTCCAGTCTCAACATCTGTCCTAACACTCAGGACATTGGGAAAGGGGTTGCATGAAATCAAGGACGGGGCCATCAACGTTAATGCTTTCGACGGTTCTCAAAGGTCTACCATTGGGGAGATTAGCTTATGTTTGCAAATGGGGCCTACTTGGTTTGATGTTGACTTTCAAGTGATAGACGTGTCGGGATCTTACAATTTATTGTTGGGACGACAATGGATTCACACCGTTGGGGCCGTGGCGTCAACACTACATCAGAAAGTGATGTTTGAGTGGAATCACCAAGAGGTGGTCATTCATGGTGACGGTAGCAATCCCATATACAATCGCCAGACCATTCCAGCAATTGGAGGAAGAAGAAGGATAGGCGGGGAAACTTACCACCACATCGAGCGAGTCAAAGCCGTTGACAAGGACAAATGGTGGGATAACAACATTAAGAGCATATTGAACTGGAGCGAGTATGAACCTGGCAAGGGACTTAGCAAGAATCTCCAAGGAATCTCTAAGCCCATCAAACTTAAGAAACACGGCACCACCTTCAGATTGGGATATGAGTATACCTGGAAAGAATTCAATGAATGGTCGCCACCCTGCACGGTCCTTACTATCCATTGGAGCAGCCAATACCCCATTTGGAGCAGACCTTCCAACCGGCCGAGGTTATCTACGGGTCAGAAGAAGAAAAAGCACTGGCAACAATGAGGAATTTGTTCCTAGAAGACGATGATATGGATTGTTGTGTCGTTCTCGAGGAGGAGGGGGAGGAAGGCCCTTCCATACAGGCGGTAAGTAGAGGATCATACCTCAACAATTGGACCGTCCGAACCACCAGAGTCCGGCGTGCCTCAGGGTAGCAAGGCTGAACAAGCAACATGCACTATTTTATCTTACTAGTTTACTTTCCTTTCGCATTTTATTTTTTTGCAAGAAAGAGCTCCGATGTTCAAAACATTTATGGAATTCATCAAAGCATTTCAATTTTCTTATAAATCTTACTCTTATTATTTTTTCTCATTACTTTACTTATACAACATTACTATTACTTATCTTGATAAACCAATGACTGTGACATGCAACGAGACAACGCAACAAACGGACATAGATTCAGAGGAAGATGAAAGAAAAGCATAAACAATGGCATGAGAAGTTATCATTTGCTTTATTGGGGTACCGCACCACAGTCCGCACATCAAGTGGGGCAACTCCCTACATGCTGGTTTACGGTACAGAAGCGGTCATTCCCGCTGAGGTAGAAATTCCCTCCCTAAAGATCATACAGGAAGCAGAACTCGACGATACGGAGTGGGTGAAGAATCGTTACGAGCAGTTGGCTCTTATAGATGGGAAAAGAATGAATGCAGTTTGCCATGGTCAGCTTTATCAGAACAGAATGTCCAGAGCTTTCAACAAGAGAGTCAAACCAAGACGGTTCACACCGGGGCAGCTGGTGTTAAAGAAGATGTTTCCACATCAAGATGAAGCCAAAGGGAAGTTCTCTCCCAAATGGAAGGGTCCATACATGGTTCATCGGGTTTTGACAGGAGGAGCCCTTATACTTGCAGAAATGGACGGAGATGTTTGGCCAATACCTATCAATTCAGATGCAGTCAAGCGATACTATATGTAACCATTTATGATTTCCTTATGTAATTTGAACTACGTCTGACCTGATTCCCTTTTAAGAGAGGATACGTAGGCAACCTTATGGGTTCGGTTACAATTCAATAAAAATTTTATTTTCCCCGCAATTGGAAACTTGTTGCAGAATTTTGAGGAGGAATTCTGAAGTAATTTCAGCCGATCATCACAAGCAACCGTCAGAAGCTTCTAAGTTCTGCCCCCTCCTGTGAGCCATGCTTTGGGACCTTGAGTTCCCTCTGAACTTAGACACTTAAGGGCTGGCTCTTCCACACTGCACTATGATTCAATTCTGCAATATACTTGGGTGTGAGCACTGCCTGGAGTCCATTGGAGACTCTTAGGGAACTCTGACACATCCCAAATAAGAGAAAGGCTTTGGAATCTGATCTTTGGAGTTGGTTTACTTCATGCTTCAGACAGGAAGTCTGAATCAGGCTCTCCTTGGTTGTAAATTTTTAGTTCTCTGATGTAATTTTACTTTTTTCTTATTCATTCCGAGCTGTCATAATTCTTGTAATAACTATTGGGGCTGTTAGTGAAAAGGGGAGGGTCAATTATGCATGCAAAAAGGGTAGATATCATGTTCATAGGGAATATTTACACTTCTACACTCATGTATCCTGTTTTCAGCTTTCACTTCTGCATCTCATATAGAGACCATGTTTATAGGTTTCTGCACTTCTGCATCTCATATAGAGACCATGTCTATAGGTTTCTGCACTTCTGCATCTCATATAGAGACCATGTCTATAGGTTCTACACTTTTGCATCTCATATAGATACTATATTTATAGGCTTCTGCACTTCTACATTATATAGAGACCATGTCTATAAGTCATTTTTGAAATGCTGCATATCATATAGATAATATGCCTATAGGACTTCCTGAATTTTGCATCTGCATCTATCACTAGGCAAACCTGTTTATAGGTTTAAATAACTAACAGCATTTTAGATACCATGCCGATAGGACTTCTGCACTCTTGTTTCGATTGTATGAAATGTTTTAAAATCAGTAACGCCTGGAAAGCATGCCTATAGGAACCATCAACTAGATCTGAATCGTTCATTCGCTTATAAGTCTAAAATCAGTAGAAACAATAACGACTGAAGAATTTATATTCCTGTAATTGACAATTTTTTTCCCTTAAAATCAGTATACTTCTTTTCTGAAACTAATAGATATCATGCCTATAGGTTTTCGTTTAACACTTAGGCAAGCCATAAGGTAACTTGTAAATTGAATCAGATTCTATTAACTACAACCAGCAGGCAGGCATGATTTGGGCTTCTTATCAGAAATATGTAATAGATCAGTTTGCCACAACTCTTAAGTTTAATCAGACCCTAATCAGTACGTCTAAGACATGCTAAACTATATGCTTATTTTATTAAGAGGTTTGTTTGAGCCTTTCTATCTATTATGTGCTTCTCCCCCACATTTGTTACATATGTGTTTGGATTGTCGCCTTAGAATTTTGTCCTTTGAAACTATAAAACCTCACATCCCTTCCCTTTAGGATTAGTAGTCCCAAATACCTACGGGGCTGATAGGATTGGGGAGGGTAATAGCATGCAATAAGAAAACGAGACTATTCCGCGCTTTAATACCTTAACAGGGTGGGAAAGGGTAGATATGGATATGATGACCACGCGATAACACCACGTGTATAAACGGTTACCGGGTGTTGTGTGGGCTGATCCATATTATTTATACACCTAGGACCCCCTCCCTTTACTTGTTTATTTTATTCAGAATTTCAAAACTGCTTTTTCTCAAATTCCAGCTTCTTTAACTGCTTTTAACTTCAATTACTTGCAACAATTATGTGAAAATTTTCCCCCTTTTTTACTCGTTTATTCAGAAGTTCAAAACCGCTTTTTCTCAAATTCCAGCTTCTTTAGCTTCGTTTAACTTCAAAAATTGCTTACAACAATTATGTGAAACCCCCCCCCCTTCCCTCGTATTTGAAATCCTTGTTTGTCTACTTGTTGTTTGCACTTAAAGTCACAATTATAGTATGGCCGGGAACCACACTAGTGGATCTCGAGGGGTGCCTAACACCTTCCCCTCGGGATAATTTCAAGCCCTTACCCAATATCTGATTTTCTAAATCAAAGTTCTTCTTACTATCCTAATGCACTTAATCATTAGGTGGCGACTCTTTAATTCAAACCAATTCCCAAAAGGAAACGAGTTGTCCTCCCAAATGTCATAAACCCGATTTCACGAGAAAAAGGGGGCATCGACATGTCAGAATTTACAAGGGCCTCAAAAGGATCCCGAGCAGTGCTCACACTAGGGAGGTCAGTAGTAAGAGTCTTGGTGGCCTTGGCTTTCAGCCGACCAAGAATGATAAGTTCAGAATAGCATAGGTAACAAATGAGAGAGAGTGGGCAATGGTTAAGGGGCAGAAGTTGAGAACATAGAGCAACTAAGCAAACAGGTCACACGACTTAGAATAAGGTTCAGCAAGACTCAGGAGCAGGTTCAGCAGGACTTCAACACTTAGTAAAGTAACACAGAGCAACCACATATTGAAAGAGTTAGGGGAGAAACAAGTTTACAAGATTGACAGAAGTTATCATGCTTAAATACACAATACCAAACAAGTTGAAAACCTAAGAGGTCCAAATTATGCTAAGTATACATCTTAGTGCCACAAGACAAACATGTTAACTGTTATCAGGAAGCAAGATTGCATAGAGACATGATAGGGAGCACACATTATGACAAATCAAGTAGTCACTACAAAAACATAGAATTAGGCGAGCCAAGACATACTGAGGGACATATTAGCAGGGAAGCAGGATCATAGTTGATAGAAAAGTTCTTAACATATTAAAACACTTTACATGTGCGAAACTATTATTTCAAAGTTTCAGAACAGAGTGGGAAAGTAAATTCATGTCAAATAGCACATCTAGGCATTCTAGCATTGACACAGTAGACTAATTGACTGAAGAAGGTCTTGATTATGCGATGAAACAAAAAAGTTCAAACATGATAAAGAAAACAGGTTGAAGTAGCTTGTTAAGATCTCAGCCAATCACTAATGAGGTTTGCTAAATGACAAAGCAGCCAGGAAACATGTCATAGTTAACAAAGAAAATTCTAACACAGGTCATTACAAACATGAAGTATTCATTACAGAGATTCAGGGTAAGCGAGTAAGCATGTTTAGGAACATTTAGGCACTAATACACTAGTTAAACGAGCTTAGCAGGGTCAGATTATCCAAGTTATACTTAGATAATCTTAGAACTAGCAGCATTAGGAGAAGGTTAAACGCTAAAGAGACAAAAAAAATGCAAAGTTAACAGAGTCATGCATAACATATTAAGCCATGGATTTCAAGGGTGAGGACACATGTGAATCAAAGACATATAAGGATGGAGTTACAAAAGTCAAGTGGCTTACCAGTTAAACGGACAACAATAAAGAACAAAAGATCCATAAGAACCCAGAAACCTCGATGCGTCAAAGTTCCCAAGAGCTTCAAAAGAATCCCGGGCAATGCTCGCACCTAGAAAAGTTCGAACAGTAGATTCTCAGTGGCCTTAGATTTCAGCCGGCCACCACAAAGTACAGAACAAGATAATGAAGGAACCACAGAATAAGGCTTCGAACATTTAAAGAGATTATAGCGATTCAGGTCTGTCTTAAAGGGGAATGGGGAGGGGTTTATATAGTAGCAGAAATTGAGCAAGTAAACAAGGAAAGCTATAAAATCAAAAATAAATAAGGAAGTATTAACGTGCAAAATCAATAAAAATAGGATTTAGGGAACAATTGGTAAACCCTAGTTGACAGAAATCGGAAATTAACCGGAGATCCTGGCTAATCGAACCCATATAGCCTTGGTATAAACCTATATGGATGAGATTTTGTCCAGAATCAAGCGATTGAAGTTGAACGGACCTAAATCTAAGAGATGGTACTTGTCAAGTTTAGGCAAGTACTAGTGATACCATAGTCTTGCAAGTAATACCGAGATAACACATAAAAGGCAAGAAAATCATGGAAGGAATCCGTGATTGAAACGGATTCGGAGAAGATTGAGAAGGCGACTAGGGTTTTTGAGGGAGGGAGGAGTGTTTGAGGGCGGCTGCTGAAGAGAGAATAGTTTCTAGGGTTTTGGGGTGGGGATATAAGGAGAAATAGGGGAAATGTTATGAGTCGTTGTTCACTTTTGATCAATGCCTGGGATTTGAGAAGAGTTGGGTCGGTTTATTGGACTGGGTTGGGAATTAGGGTAGTTTGGATCGCTTAGGGGGGTTGGGCCAGCGATTTGGGGTTTTCGGTGCGAAATTGATACCAATTTTGGGCTAGGTTTTTTTTTAAAAAAAAATAGAAAATTAAGGGGAAAATAATTCAATAAATCAATTAAATAAGATAAAAATGTTATTTATGCAAAGTTATATTTTTAAATAATAGTAGAAGATAATAAAAATGTAGGATATGATTTTGACCCTGAATAAAATGACAAATGCAATACAAATGTAAAATATAGGCTATTATTGCAAGATTGTGCAAGTAGCCTAAAATACTAATGTAATTATAAAAATAGAGTAAAATACCTGAAGCAAATATTATAGATGCAGAGATAATGATTTTAGGTAATTGAGTCATCCCAAAATAATTTTAAGGAGTAATTAATAATTATTCAAGTAATTTAAATGTAGGAAAATCAATTTAAAGGCTCTAAAAATTATGGAACATTATAGAAAATGCTTGTATAGATTTGTAAACTAAATAATGATGTGCAATCGATGTTTTGAAAGTACATATATATTTTGAAAAAATATGAGGGCAAAATTGGGTATCAACAACTGCCCCTCTTTACCCGGGAATGATGAAACAATTGTCGGGTAAAGAAAAATGATGACCAATTTTGGCCAAATTGTATGTGGGATGATGTGATTTAGAAAAAATGGGGGTCGAACCCTGGTTACTGAGTTTACTACATATCCCTGGTGTAACGGGAATCTGGTCGCGTGTAGTTCTGCATCCAACGGCAAACGAAACTGATGGAGTTGTTATAGGAATGGTCGTATATTTCGGAAAGAGTTCTTTTGGGTAGGATAGTATCGGATGAATCTATGCGCAGTTGTGAATGGATGTATCTCAGAACGGTTACAGATGAGTATTTAGACGGTAATCAAGTGAAAATGGGTAACAGACAGTGGTTAGCTGTATTTGAGATAGTTTCAAGATGTGAGCATTGAACGGAAACCGGAGCGAAGATTGCTCCTGTTATAAGAACGGTGACCTCCTGGGTTACCTGCAAAACTTAAACGCAATGCATGCACGTATATATAGGATCATTGCAAGAATTTAAACGTGATGCAAATTCCCTTTGGACCATGAAAATTTTTCTTTGGACGATGAGGATGATGTCCTTAGACCATGATGTCCTGGGCCATGAATCGCGTGATAAGGGATTCGCAGGCCATGAAATGATGTTCTCGGGCCATGAAAATGGTGCCTCTGAACTATGACGCCTTTGAATAATGATGTGCAATATTGAGAGATCCTCAGGCCATGACATGGTGTCTTCATGCTATGAGCATGACGCCTTCGAACTATGATGCCTTTGGATAAGATGGCGGTGTTTCAGCCCATGAGATGAAAATACATGATGCTTGGTTATATAAGAAGCGAAATAAGACAGAGCTTAGTCTTGCATAAGACTGGGGCAGAGCTAGCCTTGGGAAAGAAAAAAAATAGAGCTAGATGTCAAGTAGCATAGCATTCGGTATTATGCAAGGAAAGACAGAGCTTAGCCTTATGCAGTTGAGGAGGCAGGGCTTAGCCTCATGCAATTAGGGGGGCAATGCTTAGCCTCATACAAGAAGGGGAGACAATGCTTAGTCTCATGCAATTAGGAGACAGTACTTAGTCTCATGCAAGGAAAGGCAATACTTAGCCTTATGTAGTTGACGAGGCAGGGCTTAGCCTCATGCAAAATACGAGACAGTGCTTAGTCTCATGCAGGGAAAGGCAATGCTTAGCTTTATGCAATTGAGGAGTAGGGCTGCCTCATTTGTTTACACTTAATGGAGGTCTGAATCTTAATCATTCAGATCTCATACATTAAGTGCGTTTGTTTTTAAAGTCTGAATCTTAATTATTCAGATCTAAATCATTAAGTGAGTTTGTATTTTTTTACTTCACAACCACTTAATGGGTCTGAATAGGTCTATATGATTAAGATCTATAACAGAGACTTAATTTCATTAAGATGTTATCATATATTCATTATTAACTGCCGCCACCGCCTACCATCATCAACTACCACCATGCCACCACCACCACCACCCCCACACCACCACCTCCACATCCACCACCACCACGCCACCATCATCCTTAATCATAGCCTCCATTATCGACTATCACCACCTACTATTCCCACCACTCCGACCACCATCATTCTCACCCACAATCAACACTCACCCACCTCAACTACCACAACTAACCACCCCCATCACCATCAACAACCACAGCCGGCACTGCCCATCAATATAACCTACCACCACTTTCCTCAATCACAACTACTACCACCACCCGACATTATTAACTATCACCACCCAGCACCACCATCTTCAATCATAATCGCCACCACTACCAATCACTACTAGCTATTAGCATGAACCACCATCATCAACCAAAACTACCATCAACCACCGCCTCTAGTCGGCATTCACCCGTTAGCCATCACTACCAACAACTATCATATTTTAAAAAACTATATATTTTATTGATAGAATATTAGATTAGTTAGTATTTCATTTGAATTTTATGTTTATTAATTTTCAAATAAAGATAAATTTTATACATTAAGATGCTAAAAATCAAACATTCTTAATTATTTCTATTCAGATCTTAATACATATCTTAATATATTTAGATGTGTATTTAGATTCATATGTCTTAATCTTAATACACATCTTGATATTCAGATGTGTATTCAGATTCAGACGTCTTAATCTTAAAAAAACAAATGAGGCCTTAGCCTCATGCAAAATGGGAGACAATGCTTAGTCTCATGCAATTAAAGGAGCCGGGGCTTAGTCTCATAAAATGGAAGCAATAATTAGCCTTATGCAATTAGGGAGGAAATGCTTAGCCTCATGAAAAATAGGAGACACAGCTTAGTCTCGTGCAAGAAAAAGAGACATGGCTTAGTCTCATGCAATGGAAGGCAATGCTTAGCTTTATGCAATTAGGGAGGCAATGCTTAGCTTCATGCAAAATAGGAGACAGGGCTTAGTCTCATGCAAGAAAAGGAGACAAGGCTTAGTCTCATGCAATGGAAGGCAATGCTTAGCCTCATGAAAAATAGGAGATAGGGCTTAGTCTCATGCAAGAAAAGGAGACATGGCTTAGTCTCATGCAATTAGGGAAAGGTAATGCTTAGCCTTATGCAATTTAGGAGGCATGGCTTAGCCTTATGCAAAAATAGGAGAGAATTCTTAGTCTCATGCAAGGAAAGGAGACAGGGCTTAGTCTCATG
>NW_017677680.1:0-28285 GCF_001879085.1 Nicotiana attenuata
CTCATCAAGCTGCAATAGACGATTTTTACCTGCATCTGGTAAGTTTAGATTCAACAATTTTATAGCCCAATATGCTTTATGCTCTAACTCTACAGGTAAATGACAAGCTTTCCCAAGAACTAGTCTATAAGGAGATGTGCCTATGGAAGTTTTATAAGCAGTTCTGTATGCCCATAACGCATGATCCAATTTTAAAGACCAATCTTTTCGAGAAGAACCAATAGTTTTTTCTAAAATTCTTTTTAATTCTCTGTTGGATACTTCTACTTGTCCGCTTGTTTGAGCATGATATGGAGTTCCTATTTTATGAGTTACTCCATATCTTGACAACAAACTAGCGAATTGTCTATTTATAAGATGAGTTCCTTGATCACTTCTTATAACTCGTGGAGTTCCAAATCTAGAAAAAATATTTTCTTGAGAAAAGCACAAACAACTCGAGCATTAATTTTTTTAGTAGCAATTGCTTCTACCCATTTTGAGACATAGTCAACAGCTACCAAAATATATTCATAGCCATTTGAAGGAGGAAAAGGATCCATAAAATCAATGCCCCAAACATCAAATATTCCACACACAAAAATAGAGTTAAGAGGCATTTCATCCCTTTTTGAAATGTTACCGATTCTCTGGCATTTATCGCAAGTGGCGACATAATTCCTTGCATATTTGAATAGAGTAGGCCAGAAAAATCCAGCTTCAAGTACATTAGATGCCGTCTTTCTTCCTCCATAGTGTCCTCCTACAGCTCCATCATGGCAGTGACATAAAATGTTGTTCATTTCTATTTCAGGTACACATCTCCTGATTATGTCATCTGCACAACATTTAAACAAATAAGGATCTTCCCAATAATAATGTTTTGCCTCTTTTTAAAGCTTTTTTCTTTGATCGTAAGACAAATGTTTTGGAATCCACCGACCGGCTAAATAATTGGCAATATCAGCAAACCAAGGCGGTATATTTCCAACCGTCGCGACTGTAAAGATATGCTCATCAGGAAATTCCTCTTGGATATCTACTATTCCTGTAGATGGATTCTCTAGATGTGACAAATGATCAGCTACCTGATTTTCTGAACCTTTTCTATCTTTTATTTCGAGATCAAATTCTTGCAAAAGGAGTATCCATCTTAGCAATCTAGGTCTAGCATCTTTCTTTGCTAATAGATACTTTAAGGCTGCATGATCAGTGAACACTGTAACCTTTGTTTCTATCAAATAAGAATGAAATTTGTCAAATGCAAATACTACTGCCAATAACTCCTTCTCGGTTGTTGCATAATTCATTTGAGCTTCGTTGAGGGTTCTGCTGGCATAGTATATGAGTCTAAAGATCTTGTTTTTCTTTTGTTCCAATATTGCTCCTACTGCTGTATCACTTGCGTCACATATTATTTCAAATGGCTGGCTCCAATAGGGAGAGATAACAATTGGAGCGTTTAGTCAATTGTTCTTTGAGAAAGTCAAATGCTTTTTTTCAGTCATCTGAAAATTCAAACTTCACATCTTTCATCAGTAGGTTAGTCAGAGATTTTGAAATTTTTGAAAAGTCTTTCATAAACCTTCTGTAAAAACCTGCATGCCCTAAGAAACTTCTAATACCTTTAACAGTGGTGGGAGGGGGTAATCCTGCTATAAGATCAATTTTAGCCTTATCAACTTCTATTCCTTTAGCAGTAACTTTATGTCCTAAAACAATTTCGTCGGTCACCATAAAATGACGCTTTTCCCAGTGAAGAACTAGATTTGTCTCTTCCCATCTTTTAAGCACCAAAGTTAAATGATAGGGACATTCTTCAAATGTCTTACCAAAAAGTGTGAAATCATCCATGAAAATTTCAAGAAACTTTTCAGTCATATTTGAGAAAATTGCCGACATGCAACACTAAAATGTAGCAGGAGCGTTACATAGTCCAAATGGCATTCTTCTGTAAGCATACGTACCTTGGGGGCATGTGAATGTGGGTTTCTCCTGATCTTCGGGAGCAATTGGTATCTGATTATACCCAGAATATCCGTCAAGAGAACAATAAAAACTATGGCCTGCAATTCTTTCAAGCATTTGGTCAATAAAAGGCGAAGGAAAATGATCCTTCCTCGTGGCATCATTAAGTCGTCTGTAATCAATACAGATTCTCCATCCTGTGACTGTTCTTGTAGGTATGAGTTTATTATTTTTATTTTTTATTACGGTCATACCTCCTATCTTTGGTACTACCAGTACAGGACTTACCCAAGGGCTATCAGATATTGGATAAATGATACATGGCACTAGAAGTTTCACTACTTCTTTCTTGACAACTTCTTGTATTGCTGGTTTAAGTCTCCTTTGGGGGTGGACTACTGGCTTGTAATTTTCTTCCATGAGGATCCTATGCATACAAATAGCTGGATTGATTCCTTTGATGTTAGCTATTGTCCACCCTAAAGCTCTTTTATGTTTCCTCAAGACTTCTATCAGTTTGTATTCCTGTTCTGGAGTCAAAGAAGATGAAATGATTACTGGAAATAATTCAGGTTCAAGAAAACATATTTTAAATGAGAAGGAAGATTTTTGAGTTGAATTTTTTATTGAACTTCTTCTTGTTAGACTTTCTCATTTTCTTATTCTTTTTCCAATGTTTTCGCTTCTTCTCTGATTGTGGCATTTTCATCACTTGTGGTACCTGACCTGACTAAACATCTTTATAATGAATCAGTAATTAACTGATTATCGTTGTATTCTTCTACAAGGTCATCTAGTAAGTCAATTTGAAAACAAGATGTTGATGACTCATCCCAGGATATTTCATCATTTTCTGCATGTCAAAAATTACTCTTTCCTCGTCAACTCGCAAAATTAGTTGTCCTTGATGAACATCAATAATTGCTCTCCCTGTTGCGAGAAATGGTCTACCTAAAATTAATGGTACCTCAGTATTTTCTTCCATTTCAAGCACTATAAAATCTACTGGCAATACAAATTTGTCAACTTTGACAAGGATATTTTCAATAATTCCTTTTGGTCACTTAGTACTTTGATCAGCTAATTGAAGAGACACACCAGTATCTTTAGTTCTAATTTCCTGAAAATTGAAAAAGGCATTAGATTTATTGAAGCACCTGAATCACATAACGTCTTTTCAAAGTGAGTACCTCTCATGGTACAAGGAATTATAAAACTTCCCGAATCACTAAGTTTCTGAGGAAGCTTATTTTGAAGTATAGCACTACATTTTTCTGTAAGCTTAACCACTGAAACTTCTTCCAATTTTCTTTTACTTGACAAAATTTCTTTAAGAAATTTAGCATATGAAGGCATTTGCGTCAAAGCATCAGTGAAAGGTATGTTAGTGTAAAGTTGCTTCAAAATATCTAGAAACTTTGAAAAGTGTTTGTCAAGCTTTTCTCTTTTCATCTTTTGGGGAAAAGGGAGAGGTACAAAGTGAGGATTTGTTATCAATTCATTTTCTAGTACATTTTTCCTTTTATCCATTTGTTCTTTTGGAAACTTAGATTCTATTTTATTCTCACCTTCATTTACCTTTTCCACTTCTTGTGGCTTTCCTTCTCTATCTGCATATGGATCATCAAGAGATTTACCTGATCGTAGAGAGATAACTTTGAGGTGTTCTTTTGGATTTTCTCAGTGTTGGTTGGTAGAGCACCTTGAATTTGTCCAGATATGAGGGTTCCTAATTGGCTTACCTGAATTTCAAAATTCTTGATAGCTGAATGTTGACTTTCAACCTTCTCATCAGTAGCCTTAATGAATTAATGCATCAGGTCTTCAAGGCTTTGTTGATGAGCTCTTTGAGGCTGCTGCTGATATTGTTGAAAATTTTGTTGCCCTGTATTTTGATTTTGAAAACCAGGCGGTCCCTGTACCTGCTGATTTCGACTAAAAATCTTTGAGGATTTTCAGCACCATTAGGATTACTCCATTGAAATCCTGGATGTTTTTGTGCCATGGGACTACCAAATGAGTAAATATTTCTATAACCAATCATATTTACATGTTCTTCATTTTGCGTTGAAGCTTGACATTCATGATTCGGATGATTACCTTGACAAACATCACAATTCTCATGTTGGGATGATGAGTGAGCACCTACCTGAAAAGCCTCCACTTTTTGTGTTAAAGTCGCAAATTGTTGTGTCAATGAATTCAAAGCTTCAACTTGATTTACTCCTGCCGTTTCTTTTATAATCATTCTGTCTGAGGGCCATCGAACATCATTTTTTGAAATTGCATTGCTTGTGTAGTAGTTTTTCCCATTATTGATCCTCCTGATGCTGCATCAATTACATTGTTAGCAGAGGGTATAAGACCGTGATACAAAATATATAAAATTTCAGGGTCTTGGATACCATGATGTAGGCATTTTCTTAACATTGCTGCTAGTCTTTCAGTAACGACCCGACCGGTCGTTTTTAGAATTTATGCCCCGACCCCATATTAACTGCTTCCCCTAAGTTCATTTCTGCTATTTTGGTTTGCCGGGACGTTCGGTGTTGAGTTTCGGAGAGTTTTGGGACACTTAGTCCCTAAATGAGAGCTTAAGTGTTGGAAAATGGTTAGTAGTAGGAATGGTGTGAAGACGGCCTCGGAATGGAAATCCAATGGTTCCGTTAGCTCCGTTAGGTTATTTTGGGGTTGGGAGCGCGTTCGGAATAAATTTTGGAAGTCCGTAGCTAATTTAAGCTTGAAATGCCGAAGTTTGAATTTTTGAAGTTTTCGGCCCGATAGTGAGATTTTGATCCGATGGTCGGAATAGAATTCCGGAAGTTGCAGTAGCTCCGTCATGTCATTTGGGATGTGTGTACAAAATTTCAGGTCATTTGGACGAGGTTTGGTTAGGTTTGTTATCGAATGCGTGTTTCGGAAGTTTTAGAAGAACTTAGGCTTGAATTCGATGTAATTTGATGGTTTTGGTGTTGTTTGAGGTGTTTTGATAATTGGAACATGTTTGGATGATGTTTTAGGATGTGTTGGTGTTTTTGGTTGAAGTCCCGGGGGCCTCGGGTGAGTTCCGGGGTGGTTTCGGATCATTTTGGAGAAGTTTGATATTGCTGGTTCTGGTGTGACACTGTAGCTTCGCAAATGCAAATTTTTGCTGGGAATTGCAAAAACATTGTAGCTTCGCAATTGCGAAGTTTTGTCGGGAATTGCGAAAAAACAATGTAGCTTCGCAAATGCAAATTTTTGTTGGGAATTGCGAAGACACTGTAGCTTCGCAATTGCGATGTTTTGTCGGGAATTGCGAAAAGGCACTGTAGTTTCGCAATTGCGAAGTTTTGTCGGGAATTGCAAAAAACACTGTAGCTGGGCAGAATGTTAAGTTCTGAAAATGGGACTTCGTACCCATTTTCCATTTTCCATTTTTGACGATTTGGAGCTCGGGGAGAGGCGATTTTTGGGAGATTTTCAGAGAGAACAACGGTGTAAGTGTTCTTAACTTAATTTTTGTTAGATTACTCAAATCTATTACTAGTTTTAGCATTTAATCCATGATTTTTGTTGGAAAATATTAGAAAACCCTCCTGGATAGAATCACTGATTTGAGGGTCAAAATTCTATGGGATTTGGATAATTTTGGTATGGTTAGACTCGTAAGAGTGCGAGGTTTCTGGAAATATAAATTTTACCCGATTCCGAGACGTGGGCCCGAGGGGCATTTTGGTCATTTTGCCTAATTTTGCGGTTTAGCTTTGAATTAAATAGTAGAATCTGGTGCTTGAGATGTTATTTACAATGTGTGATTTAATTGAATAGATTTGGGCCATTTGGAGTCGAGTACTCGTGACAAGAACGTGGTTGCTAGTTGATTTTAGCCGGTTCGAGGTAAGTACCTTGCCTAACCTTGTGTGGGGGACTTCTCCTTAGGATCTGAGTCTTCTTTGTTGGTTGTATTCCTTGTACGCGAGGTGACGAGTGCGTGCTCAGATTTATTTGTGGAAAATTGTCCCTTTTTGGCTCCTAGATCCTTGTAATCACCGAATATGAAGTTGTTCTTGATGCGATTTAGTTCCCTGTTATTAGCTTCACCTTTACATGTCTTACCTGGAATTTATTCTCCCTTTTTGGCTTATTATTGTTGCCTAATGGACTTTTACTTGTTTCACTGTAGACACTACCCTTCTATAGTCACATTATCACTCCTAACTGCTTGTCTTTATTTGGAAGCATTATTTTCTATCTCTCGTGTAATTAATTGGTCTTAATTGGAAAGAAGTTAGATATCCTATGTTTAATTTATATTTCCTTAAATTGTAATTTATTCGATTCATGTTAGCTTTCTTGTTGTTGAACTTAGTATTATGAAATCGTTGTTTCATATTATTTCTCCCTTATTGGTTATTCTTATCGCGCTTAGTATTTCTCTTTTACAGTTATTCCTTGTGAGTTAGTTGTACCATCTGTTGGTGAACGGGAGTACCTGAGTTGATTCTCTTGCTTTGTTCCTGTACATATTGTCATTCGTTGTGTTGTACTTGAGACTGCGATGCACGAGGTTTCTGCTGTGCGGTTGTTGATACTGTGATGCACGAGGTTTCTGCCGTGCGACTGTTGTCACTGTGATGCACGAGGTCTCTGTCGTGCGGTTGTTGTTGATGGGTTGCACGAGGTCTTTGTCGTGCTATTGTTGCTATTGATGTGTTGCACATGTGGCGTAATAAGGTGGGATATGTTATATACTCATATGTGGGTTGCGCATGTGGCGGAATAAGGTGGAAATATTGTGATGCACGTGTGAATAAGGCGGTGCTTATCATATTATTATTTGCACACGTGGCGAAATAAGGTGGGCTATGTCAGGGATTGATTGTAAAAGAATTGTCACGGCCCGTGGAAACATTCCTATTTGTTTAATATTGTGATTGTTGGTTTCTTACCTGTATGAGCTTTATCGCTTGGAAGTTGTGAGGAAACATCGTACGAGCGGTCCGTTCTCCTTTTCATGTTTACTAGTGGTAAAATTCTTGTTAAAAACACTTGCACAAGCATACACGTAGTTGGACATCCCCATTAGAAGTAAATTCCTTCCTATTTTTTTTTACTAAGGGTGGAGATACGCCCTCGTTGGTCCATTATATATGTGAGAGTGGCCCTAGTTAACCAGTTAGTTGTCAGCATGACCGTGAGATTGATGGGGCATATGATGCCAAGTGTTAGATTTCAGATGTTGGGGTTCCGTGAGCTGTGGTTTCGTCCGAGACTTGGGAAAATTGTGGAAAGAGTTGAATAAGACCTTATGTGAACATCATTGTAGGATATGAGTTATTGACTTGTTGCCCTTGCTGTGTTGTGACCTTAGGATTTGGATTGTGATTCTGCTGTCATTTCGTATCATCACCTATTATATTCTCGCTGATACTTGTTGCCTTTTTCCCTTGCTGTGAAATGTAGCATTTTTTGTCATTTATGCAGTCTTTACATATTTATAAATCGTTTCCTCTATTCCGATGATTATACTGTTTATTGACCGGTAGGTGTCTTGACTGTCCCTCGTCACTACTTCATCGAGGATAGTCTTGATACTTACTGGGCACCGCCGTGGTGTGCTCCTGCTACTCTTCTGCACATTTTTGTTGTGCAGATACAGGTACTCCCGCTCAGTTCTGTCAGCCTTGGAAGGAGGCATATGGGTAGAGACTTCGAGGTATATCTGCTATATCCGCAGACCGAGTAGTCCCTTTCTAGTTTTCTATAATAAGTATAGCTCTTTCAGTATTTCTCCTTTTATATAGATATTCTTGAGTTAGAGCCTCTTATGTATCCCTTAGCTTGTGATTTGTGAGATTCCAGGTTTTGGGGAATGTTGTTAGCTTTGAGAGTCGTTAATGTATGTGCCGAGCGGCACCTTAAATACATGTTTATTTTACTAAATCAGTTTTAAATTATTCTTCCGCAATTTATGGTTATCTTCCGCATTGTTAGGCATACCTAGTCGTAGGGACTAGGTGCCATCACGACCTGTTCACGGAGGGCGAACTGGGGTCGTGACAAGATTTTGACATTCACAATCCTAAACCTCTGTCTTCTACTCTCTCACAGATGGTGAGGACACGTACTACCCGAGGTGATCAGGCACCCGCGCCGCCTGCTGCAGCCGTCGGAGGTCGGGGCCGGGGTAGAGTTCGAGGACGTGTACGTGGTGCAGCGAGAGCACCTGCGCGAGCTGCCGCCGAGGTACCACCAGCAGATCCAGCCGGAGTCCAGGCTCCTGACACGCCTACAGCTACTACTACTCCAGCCCTTCAGGAGACTTTGGCACAGTTCATGATATGTACACCACTTTGGCTCAGGCAGGATTGCTTCCTCTTGCTGCAGCCACATCCCAGGCCGAGGGAGGAGCACAGACTCGCACCGCCCGCACTCTTGAGCAGCAAGCGCATGTTGAGCAGGTCCCAGAGATTATTCCTGCGCCGCCTGCGGCACCAGTTCAGCCCGAGGGCATGGTAGCGGCTTCCGAGCAGGAGCAGATGAGACTAGAGAGGTTCAAGAAGTATGACCATCCGGTGTTAAGTGGATTAGCATCTGATGATGCCTTGGGGTTTCTTGATGAGTGTTACCGTATTCTCCGTACTATGGGTTTCTCTGGATCGAGCGGGGTTTCTTTCACTACTTCTTAGCTTCGAGGAGCCGCCTATGATTGGTGGCGCACCTATGAGTTAGACAGCCCAGACGAGGTAGCTTCACTGACTTGGACCCAGTTTTCAGATATGTTTCTGAGAGTGTTTGTTCCTCAGAGCCTCAAGGATATATGGCGCGCGGAGTTTGAGCATTTGCGTCAGGGTGCTATGACCGTCTCGGAGTATGCTGTCCGTTACACCAAGTTGGCTAGACATGTCTCAACTTTGGTTTCTACTGTTCGCGAAAAGGTTCGCCGGTTCATTGAGGGGCTTATTCCTAGCATCAGGTCCAGCATGGCCCGTGAGTTGGAGATGGATATTTCGTATCACCAGGTGGTGAACATTGCTAGGAGGATAGAGGGTATGCATGCTAGAGAGAGAGAGGGCAGGAAGGGTCATGAGAGAGAGAGCAGACGAGATCGGGAGGGAGAGCTTGAGGAGGCGAGGAGGCCTCGTAGACCGGTGAGATATACTGGTCCTTATTTTGGAGGCAGGGTGCGTCATGGTAGAGGTTTTACGGGTCAGCCAGTTCAGTTCGTGTTTCAGGCTTTGCATGGTGACTCAGGTGTCCATGGGTCTTGGAGTACCCGTATCGCACAGTTCCCACCGCCTCGCCAGCAGAGAGGGTGCTTTGAGTGTGGAGATACTAGCCACATGGTGAGAGATTGTCCCAGACTTCGGACCGGTGTGTCCCAGCGAGGTATTCAGGTAGGTAGGGGGCGCCCAAGAGGGGGAGGCCCGGCTCGTTGATGTGTTTCATATAGTAGACTTGCAGCTAATGTCATCCAGGTACGAATTCAGTTGGTTATAGAGGGGCACTATCTGTAGTTCATCACAGTTTTGCTTATTGGGGTGAGTTTCCTTGTTTGTTGTTCCATTTATGGGAGCACTTCATGAGTTGCACTTTGTTTACGTGATTATTCTGTTGAGAGGTTCTATGAGTGATAGCCGTGTCTATCGTCTGTTTCTAGCTGTTGCCGAGGGTTATGAGGCTAGTAGTAAATTCTTGTTGTCCGTTTCGATAGGTTTGATGTGATTTCTGAGTATTCTTGGGTACAAGTTGTGATTTCTATGCTCCACCGGTGTGGGAGCCACTCTGTGTTGTAAATTGTAGACGGAATTGATCTAGTGTGAGTCTCTAGATGGGCTGATGTGTGCCCTACCTGTGATTCAGTATTCAGGGCGGGACCCTCGTGATTTCAGGTGGTTTGATAGGTTGAGACCGGGCTGTGTACTGCAGAGAGAGTCATATCAGTATAAGATCCTTGTGAGTCTTTTATATGCTTTCATTCCTCCTTGTTAGATGTTTTTGTCGATTTGTGTTTTAGAAGAATTTGTGCTAGTTTGATTTGTTTAGTTCCCTTATGTGTTTCCTTTCTCATAATCAGTCATTTTCGTTCTATGCTTCTTGAGTTTTAGCTTGTGGGGTGTGTACCCGTTGGTGTTGGCTGAGATTTGGTTATTCGGGTGTTTTGTTATGCGGTTTTTGTGGTTATTGTATCATCGCCAGTGTTGTGGAGGTTTGAAAATAGTTCCTATTGAATATGAGGCTTATGGCCGGTACAGATTTGGTCTCAGGCAAGTATTGCTATCAGGAATGTTATTGTGGGCCTATGTGTGATGTGTCATGTTGTGTGGTTATACCATGTGTGTGTTGGCATGTATTGAAGTAGCTGGTTGAGACTGATACCGGATATGGATTTAGGATCGGGCCTTTTCGAAAACGGATGGATGGTGAGAATTCTGGCTTGAAGGCCTATTGGTATTGCTAGAAAGGTTAAATTTCAGTTGACATGGTTTCATCACGCTTAAGTGGATTGGGGTGATGTGGGATCACCCGCGGGTGTATGTTGGAAGTGTGCACTCAGTGACTTAAGGACTTCAGGTATGTTCTCTATGCTCGTTCGAGGATGAACGAATGTTTAAGTGTGAGGATGTAACGACCCGACCGGTCGTTTTTAGAATTTATGCCCCGACCCCCTATTAACTGCTTCCCCTATGTTCATTTCTGCTATGTTGGTTTGTCGGGACGTTCGGTGTTGAGTTTCAGAGAGTTTTGTGACACTTAGTCCCTAAATGAGAGCTTAAGTGTTGGAAAATGGCCAGTAGTCGGAATAGTGTGAAGACGGCCTCTGAATGGAAATCCAATGGTTCTGTAAGCTCCGTTAGCTGATTTCGGGTTTGGGAGCGCGTTCGGAATAAATTTTGGAAGTCCGTAGCTAATTTAAGCTTGAAATGCCGAAGTTTGAATTTTTGAAGTTTTCGGCCTGATAGTGAGATTTTGATCCGAGGGTCTGAATAGAATTTCGGAAGTTGCAGTAGCTTCATCATGTCATTTGGGATGTGTGTACAAAGTTTCAGGTCATTTGGACGAGGTTTGGTTATGTTTTTAATCGAATGCGTGGTTCGGAAGTTTTAGAAGAACTTAGGCTTGAATTCGATGTAATTTGATGGTTTTTGTGTTATTTGAGGTGTTTTGATAATTGGAACAAGTTTGGATGATGTTTTAGGATTTGTTGGTATTTTTGGTTGAGGTCCCGGGGGCCTCGAGTGAGTTTCGGGGTGGTTTCGGATCATTTTGGAGAAGTTTGATATTGCTGGTTCTGGTGTGACACTGTAGCTTCGCAAATGCAAATTTTTGCTGCGAATTGCAAAAACATTGTAGCTTCGCAATTGCAAAGTTTTGTCGGGAATTGCGAAAAAACACTGTAGCTTCGGAAATGCGAATTTTTGCTGGGAATTGCGAAGACACTGTAGCTTATTGCGATGTTTTGTCGGGAATTGCGAAAAGACACTGTAGCTTCGCAATTGCGAAGTTTTGCCGGGAATTGCGAAAAAAACTGTAGCCGGGCAGAATGTTAAGTTATAAAAATGGGACTTCGTTCCCATTTTCCATTTTTGACGATTTGGAGCTCGGGGAGAGGCGATTTTTGGGTGATTTTCAGAGAGAACAACGGGGTAAGTGTTCTTAACTTAATTTTGGTTAGATTACTCGAATCTATACTAGTTTTAGCATTTAATCCATGAATTTTGTTGGAAAATTTTAGAAAATCCTCATGGATAGAATTACGGATTTGAGGGTCGAAATGTTATGGGATTTGGATAATTTTGGTATGGTTAGACTCGTAAGAGTGCGAGGTTTCTGGAAATATAAATTTTTCCTGATTCTGAGACGTGGGCCCGAGGGGCATTTTGGTCATTTTGCCTAATTTCGCGCTTTAGCATTGAATTAAATAGTAGAATCTAGTGCTTGAGATGTTATTTACAATGTGTGATTTAATTGAATAGATTTGGGCCATTTGGAGTCGAGTACTCGTGACAAGAACGTGGTTGCTAGTTGATTTTAGCCGGTTCGAGGTAAGTATCTTGCCTAACCTTGTGTGGGGGACTTTCCCTTAGGATTTGAGTCTTCTTTGTTGATTGTATTCCTTGTACGCGAGGTGACGAGTGCGTGCCCGGATTTATTTGTGGAAAATTGTCCCTTTTTGGCTTCTAGATCCTTGTAATCACCGAATATGAAGTTGTTCTTGATGCGATTGAGTTCCCTGTTATTAGCTTCACCTTTACTTGTCTTACCTGGAATTTATTCGCCCTTTTTGGCTTATTATTGTTGCCTAATTGACTTTTACTTGTTTCACTGTAGACACTACCCTTCTATAGTCACATTATCACTCCTAACTGCTTGTCTTTATTTGGAAGCATTATTTTCTATCTCTCGTGTAATTAGTTGGTCTTAATTGGAAAGAAGTTAGATATTCTATGTTTAATTGATAATTCCTTAAATTGTAATTTATTCGATTCATGTTAGCTTCCTTGTTGTTGAACATAGTATTATGAAATCGTTGTTTCATATTATTTCTCCCTTGTTGGGTTGTTCTTATCGCGCTTAGTATTTCTCTGTTACGGTTATTCCTTGTGAGTTAGTTGTACCATCTTTTGGTGAACGGAAGTACCTTAGTTGATTCTCTTGCTTTGTTCCTGTACATATTGTCATTTGTTGTGTTGTACTTGAGACTGCGATACACGAGGTTTCTGTCGTGCGGTTGTTGATACTGTGATGCACGAGGTTTCTGCCGTGCGACTGTTGTTACTGTGATGCACGAGGTCTCTGCCGTGCGGTTGTTGTTGAAGGGTTGCACGAGGTCTTTGTCGTGCTAGTTTTGCTATTGATGTGTTGCACATGCGGCGTAATTAGGCGGGATATGTTATATGCTTATATGTGGGTTGCGCATGTGGCGGAATAAGGTGGGAATATTGTGATGCACGTGTGGCGAAATAAGGCGGTGCTTATCATATTATTATTTGCACACGTGGCGAAATAAGGTGGGCTATGTCAGGGATTGGTTGTAAAGAATTGTGACGGCCCGTGGAAGCATTCCTATTTGTTTAATATTGTGATTGTAGGTTTCTTACCTGTATGAGCTTTATCGCTTGGAAGTTGTGAGGAAACATCGTACGGGTGGTCCGTTCTCGTTTTCATGTTTACTAGTGGTAAAATTCTTGTTAAAAACACTTGCACAAGCATACACGTAGTTGGACATCCCCATTAGAAGTAAATTCCTTCCGATTTTTTTTACTAAGGGTGGAGATACGCCTTCGTTGGTCCGTTATATATGTGAAAGTGGCCCTAGTTAACCAGTTAGTTGTCAGCATGACCGTGAGATTGATGGGGGCACAGGATGCCAAGTGTTAGATTTTAGATGTTGGGGTTCCGTGAGCTGTGGTTTCGTCCGAGACTTGGGAAAATTGTGGAAAGAGTTGAATAAGACCTTATGTGAACATCATTGTAGGATATGAGTTATTGACTTGTTGCCCTTGCTGTGTTGTGACCTTAGGATTTGGATTGTGATTCTGCTGTCATTTCGTATCATCACCTATTATATTCTCGCTGATACTTGTTTCCTTTTTCCCTTGCTGTGAAATGTAGCATTTTTGGTCATTAATGCAGTCTTTACATATTTATAAATCGTTTCCTCTATTCCGATGATTATACTGTTTATTGACCGGTAGGTGTCTTGACTGCCCCTCGTCACTACTCCATCGAGGTTAGTCTTGATACTTACTGGGCACCGCCGTGGTGTGCTCATGCTACTCTTCTGCACATTTTTGTTGTGCAGATACAGGTACTCCCGCTCAGTTCTGTCGGCCTTGAAAGGAGGCATATCGGTAGAGACTTCGAGGTATATCTGCTACGTCCGTAGACCGAGGAGTCCCTTTCTAGTTTTCTGTCATAAGTATAGCTCTTTCAGTATTTCTCCTTTTGTATAGATATTCTTGAGTCAGAGCCTCTTATGTATCCCTTAGCTTGTGATTTGTGAGATTCAAGGTTTTGGGGAATGTTGTTAGCTTCGAGAGTCGTTAATGTATGTGCCGAGCGGCACCTTAAATACATGTTTATTTTACTAAATCAGCTTTAAATTATTCTTCCGCAATTTATGGTTATCTTCCGCATTGATAGGCTTACCTAGTCTTAGGGACTAGGTGCCATCACGACATGTTCACGGAGGGTGAACTGGGGTCGTGACACTTTCCCATGCTTGGTATACAGATTCAGAATTTGTCTGCATAAAATTATTGATTTCTTGCTTCATTTTAAATGTTTTTGCTGGTGAAAAATATTTATTAAGAATTTTTTGGGTCATTTGGTCCCATGTTGTAATGGAACCTCTTGGTAGACTTCGCAACCATGTTTTGGCTTCACCTTTTAATGAAAAAGGAAAAAGCCGCAACCTGATAGCATCTGTTGTGACTCCACTATACCTACAAGTTTCAACTAATTCAAGAAAATCAATTAAATGGGTGTGAGGATCTTCACTCGCATCACCAGTAAACTGACATGACTGTTGAGGATCTTCACTCGCAATAGGTGGTCTCCTCACACTTGATTCTCCTTCAAAATGATCTGGCCTTGCATAATCACGGAGTATTCTATCACGTCGTAGTGTCACCTCATCAAACTGTTCTTCTACTTGATGTGGTGGAAGTTGGTTATTGAGTTCTTCATTCTCCATTTCCTCTACTTTGAAAATTTGAGATCATGAGGTTTGTTCTTTTCGCAACAGCCGTAAAGTTCAAGATCGTATTTGACTTGTTCTCTAGAAGAGGAATGGGTCATACACATTATGAAATTTCTGTAGAAAAGTTAAAATGATTTGACAAAAAAAAATCTCAAATTAGTAGTAAAACAATTAATCTGTAGTAGACTTTAGCCAATCCCCGGCAACGGCACCAAAAATTTGACGGTATATATAATTCTGACTCGTACTCTGTCAAATTATAATATAAAAAGATGTCGAACCCACAGAGATTGGTTTATCTATTCTATAGATGTTTCTTATTTTAATTACTATTTGAGAAAATCAGAAAGAGTTGAGTTGTGAATTAACTAACAAAAAATGCACGAATGGAGAAGATATTTTTGTTTTTTACAAATATAATAAAAAGGTGCTGGGATCCTGACTTCACTTAATATTTTTATTATATAGTAGATACATTTATCCTTCAACTTCTATTTCTCATAAATGTATAAATGCCTCTCACGATTACATTTATATATTATTACTATAGTTGAACAATTAAATGCACTCCTCTCGGTTATACAAATTAATCGTTAAAATGGTAATATTAAAGAACCAGAAATATATACTTGAACTAAAGCATGCTCTTTTTTAGTAAGTCCCTTTCGGTTACCCTACTTGTTATAACTGATTACTACAATATTCGCCTCTTTCGATTACAAATAAGTGTAGAATCGATTTTAACATATATGAGCTAGATGTCATTAAATATAGGTTAACATCTATCAATACAAAAATTAAGTATTACTTCTTCTGCCTCTTTCGATTACAGAATTAGTAAGAAGTTAATATGTAGTACGAAATAGATAGATGTTAACAAATTAAATAACACCCAACTATAAAGCAGATAAAATTTAAATAAAAAGCTTCAGCACAAGTATGTGAAATTGAAGAATAATATCTACTATCATATAAAAATATTAAGATCCGTCATTTTCCCAACACAAGAAAAGTTACTCCATAATGGAGTTAATACCGACTAAGGAAATATTCTTGCCCATTAAATAAGAAAATAGAAAGAAATATTCAAGAGAATAATTCCCCCTATTTAATTAAAAACATGAGCTAGAGCAATTTTCAATACTATAATTTATTCGGAACTAGAGATGAAGCTAGAGTAATGGCTAAAAGATGAAAAAGAAATAAAACTAAAGAACAAAGAGAAAGGAAAAACTTTCTGCTCAATATTTTACTTCTCAGATTTCTTCCGCTTTCCTTCACGAACGATGCCTCTTTATAGGCAAACCATGACAAGGTTTTCAATTATCTTCTGGATATGAACTTGTCATGGCTGGTTGTGGCCTTGTAATGCTTGGTTATGAGCTTCTTCGGTTATGGATCGGTTATAGTTTATTGTAGCCGGTTGTGAGTCGGTTGTCCTTTGTCATGGCAGGTTACGTCTTTCTTTAGCACCATATTTTACTCTGCTTTAGCTTGTTCATTTCTCTAATCTTTCCTCTGTAATCTTCTCGTTCCCGGACCAATAGTTATTTAACCTTTCCTGCATAATTTAGACAAAGTATGGAAGAAATATGATAGTTTTTTTTTGTGTTTTTCAAAGAAATTACATGTTAAAAATCAAGTAAAATGCACTTATCAGTGCCGTAGTAAATCCACGTGAGTTCGAAGGGATTATGTTTATTAGGAGATTATAGAGGATTTAAGAAATTATTATTATGAGACCCTGTAAGTTTCCAACCTTAATATCGTTAGATATTATGTTAGTGTGATATTTCTTTTAAGTGGAGTATTTTAGTAAAAATTTTATAAGTATAATTTGGATAGTTACCATTATTACTACTTTCGGATATACACTATATCGTCTTCGTATTATAGATATTATACCTTAGCTTGCTTTTTCTTTTAAAACATGGAATTGAGGCAAAACTTTAATTTCCTAATTCGATAGCAGATTCAACTTAGAGATTAATATTCTGGTAAACATAACAATGAGAGGATATGTCGCAAATTTTCCAATTGAAGAACCTCAGGAATGTTTTAAAATGATTTATTGAGTTATGACTTAAAAGTCCACAATCCAAGTTTTTGTTTATACTTTATTTGAACTAAATAGCCATTATGTTTCCATATCATTAGAATACTAAAGGAATCCTCTTTGTTTAAATGTAATAGCCAACATGAACTGTGGTAATTATGTGTATTTTTACATGGATATTTTAACGGAATAATAGTGTATGTATTGATTTTATATGGTACCTGTGACGACCCGGCCAGTCGTCTCATGAGTTACCGCTCTGTTTTCCCCCATTTCTGCTTCTTTATGCTTCGTTATCCTTGTTTTATGTGATCCATTTGATTAGTTTGCATTCGGAGTGGATTTGGTAAGAAATGAGGCACTTAGTCTCTTTTAAGAAGGTTTGAGTTGGAAAAGTCAACCGGATGTTGACTTATGTGTTAGAGGGATCGGATGCGAGTTCCGATGGTTCGGTTAGCTTCGGGAGGTGATTTGTGACTTAGGAGCGTGATCGAAATTGGTTTTGGAGGTCCGGTGTAGAATTAGGCTTCAATTGGCGAAGTTAGTATATTGGCGATTTCCGATTGGTAGGCGAGAATTTGATACGCGGGTCAGAATGGAATTTCGAGAGTTGCTGTAGCTTCGTTATGTCATTTGGGATGTGTGTGCAAAATTTGAGGTCATTCGGATGTGGTTTGGTTGGGTTTTTGATCAAAAGCGTGTTTCGGATGTTTTTAGAAAACTTAGGCTTGAATTCGATGAGTTTTGGGTAATTTGATGTTGTTTGAGAAGTTTCGATGATTGGAACAAGTTTGAATGAGGTTTTAGGATGTGTTGGTGCTTTTGGTTGAGTTATCGGGGGCCTCGGGTGAGTTTCGGATGGTCAATCTGACCATTTTTGGCTTGTGAGATTGCAGATTTTGCTGTTCAGGTGTTGCAGAGTTTTTGGCCTTCGCGATCGCTTAGGTGGTGTCGCGATCGCGTAGAAAAAATTTTGGAAGGCAGGAAATTTCTCTTCGCGTTCACGTTTGAGGGTTCGCGATCGCGGAGCGCTAGAGGTTTGTGCTTCGCGTTGGCATAAGGTCCCCCCCCCCCCCCGGTTCGCGTATAAGGATTTGTGGGTCAGGGATCATTGCCCACCGCATTCGCGTCTGGAGTCACGCATTCCCGTAGTTTGGAGAGAGGAAGCATCGCGTTCGCAGCAGCAGTATCGCTTTCGTATAGTGTTATTTTGGGAAGTTGAAATTTAGTGCTTCGCGATCGCGAGACCTGGGTCGCGATCGCGATGAAGGAATATCAGATTGGGCAGCAAGTTTATTAAACATTTCATCCGCGATTTTGAGTCATTTTTCCTCCATAGCTGAGCATTTTGAGAGCTTTTTGAAGGTGATTAAAGAGGGATTCAAGGAGAATTGATTGGAGGTAACATTTTTGAACCTAAAACGTGATTCTATTGTGAAATTAACCTAGAAATTCATGGAACTTAAGCTAAAATTGGAAGAAAACTAGGGCTTGGGATTTTGAAATTTTATTTATGGATTTGAAGGACCATTTGAGGTCGGATTTGAGAGCTTTTTGTATGTATGAACTCGTGAGGAGATAAGAAACCCGTTGATGTAAAAATTTCTGAGATTCAAGAAGTGGGCCCGGGGCTCGGGTTTTTGGTAATTTCGGGATTTGTGCCCGTTATTGATTGTTTTCGCTTGGGCTTTGTTCCCTTAGCATATTGTGATGTATTCGTTCTGTTTTTGGATAGATTCGACGTGCGTGGAGGCCGATTTGAAAGGCAACGACGTCGCGAGCTAGAGATTTCGCCGGTTCGAGGTGAGTAATGATTGTAAATGATATTCTGAGGGTTTGAAACCCCGGATTGCACGCCGGATAGCGAGCGTGGGGTAGAGCACCGTTGGGGATTGTGACTTGGTCCGTCCCGATTGATAAATTTACCGTCTATTTGACTGAAACTTGTTATCATTATGATATGGGTTGATTGCCCTATTTGGGCTTCGTGCAAACTATTTGAAACTTTCGGGGATTATTATCACTGTTTCCTCACTGTTTTGACTTATTACTTGAACTCAGTCATACTGTTTTTCCACTGTTTTACAACTCAGCCATTTTTACTCAATTTTGAGATATAAACGATATTTCTAAATGTTGTTTTGGGCTGAGAACTACTGTTTTACTAATGCCCGAGGGGCTTGTGATGATTTTATCTGGTTGAGTGAGGCCGAGGGCCTGTTGTGAGCACGTGATTTTTGCCCTATATGAATTACTCCCATAAAACATCAGAAAATAATTTTTCCCAATTTTATAGGATTTTTTTTGTAGAATTTTATTAATTATTCGCATTTTTGTGCATATTTGATTTCCATTTAGATTTTGTGTTTACATTTTAGGATTAATTAATTAATTAGTTGCTTTGTTTAAAATAAAAATTACAAAAATGGCTCATCTTTACATTCTTAGCTTTTAATTTTGGATTATTAAGTCCTCTCTTTAAATTTAGGATCAACTAATTTTTATAAAAATTATAGTTAGATAATTAGCTAAATTTAACAATTTGAATAAATTTAGGAGTTAATTTAGGCTTTTAATTAATTAAAGAAAGAAAAGAAAATTGAAAAAAAAGAGCTGGTTTTAATTTGAATTGGGCCAAACCATTTTAAAAGCCCAAAATTTTCCCTCAACCTAGCCCAAACCGGATTGACCCAACACCCAATACCTAGATACCCTCCAAACCCGAACCATTCTCAAATATACACACGCTAATACAATCATACGGAGCCCCCGAAAATCCCTAAATCCCCAAAGACGCACACTGTTCATCGTCTCCTTCACAAAGCCGCGTCTCAACTCGCCAAATCCATGGCGAGTGATTCCAAATCCCTAACCCACGCGTCCATACATCTCTCCTCTTGCCGTTGCTAACGTTTTCTAACGCCAAAATTCCCTCTCTTCTCACTCGCTCGTTTTTGAGACCTATCTCACGATTGGAAGCTTCTGGAGACGAAATGCTGGATGAGTGTGAGGCGTTGGATTGGTGTCATTCAATCTGAGCCCCACATTCGTCAAGGATTGGTCTTCAAAAGGAGGCTTTATCCAATTTTGTGAGGAGGGCTAACAAATTCAGAGAAAAAAAAAGTTGAAAGGTTTCTGGAACTGATGGCTTTCTGAGTTTATTTTTCTTCTTTGACGAGTTTCTTTGAAAGTTTAAGAGAAACATATATACAATTTTATTTTTGAATCCGGTATTTGAGTTCCAAGGTAGATGCAAATTGAAGTTCGAGCTGGTTTTCTACTGTCGTCTTGCTGATTCGCTGTCTATCCTCGTTAGGATTTGGAGTCGAGAGTTGTATTGTCAAATTGATAATTGTTATAGAGGAGATTGCAACTTCAGGTTCAATTTCCTCTCTTTATCTATGCGACTCTGTTTTTGTTTCAGTTTTTTGAGCTATGAGATTCAGTCTAGAGTGCTATTTCGTTGGGTGATCGAATTTCCTGTTTAATGAATCTATTCTCAGTGGTGTGATGTATTTAAGTATGTTCAATTAGTAAAAGTTGAGTTTGAAGGGTCTTCTCGTTCATATAGCTTTAACTATTATTAAATGGGCGTCGAAGTTTATCTATTTGAGTCAAGATTTCGCGCTTTCAAATGAAGTTCTTCAGCTTTGAGATGTATGGGTTCTGAAGATGTCACATACTGTTATTTTAAGCCGACTGAGCTCCGCTTACGTTGCAAAGCTTAATACTTATGGGTTACTTTTTAGTCTTAGCATAAGCCTGAACTCTAAAACTGAGGAATGAGTCAATGGTTTGCTTATATAACTAATAGTAGATAAGTATGAAGCGAGCATTGAGGTTGTTTCGTTTTCTGTTTGAATAAGCTCTCTGAAAGGATGTCAGAGTCTTTTGATCATTTAGTCGATTAGCTCAGAGTATGCTAATGTTTTGTTTTGTGCGCTAAAGCGACTTACGTGTTTGAAGCTAATCCTCATCATTTTACTGTAGCAACTTGTTTAAAGCTTTAGTGTTTCAGGTTCTGTTGTTCAGATTGTTATCAAACTCGTTGTCCAGTCTTTAAGTTTTTGGAAACAAATCTGGTGCTAAACATATCTAGGTTTTTAACATTTTGCTCCAAGTTCATTATCAAATGCAAGACCCTCACTTCATAGTGAGCTTTTTGAAACAAAGAAAACACTAAGGTCATCTTCCTCACTTCCATACTCACATTATATTCTTCTGTTTGCAACCCTTGAGTTCATATGTGTTGCCGTTTGTTATGTTCTTGCCCGGAGATTATAACGTGATGAAGTGTGTGTTAGTGTCATATTTTTTTTGATTGAAACTTAACTATAATGTTGGTGCCAGCTCCTAGTCGCATTTTTTTCAAAAAATAAAAGGAGAACAGAAACAAAAGAAGTATAGTTTGGGTCGTTTCTTTTGAGTTTAGTTTTTGTTTTATTCCAAGAAAATCACAGAAAATTTTTTTCCAGCATTTAACCTTCTGATTCCTTGTTTGAATGGTGTTTGGTTAACGTTTAGTTGGTTTTGTGTTTGAGCATCGGAATCCAAGATGTTTGCTTAAGATTTCTGTCCGGACTTCGTGATTTCTACTTGAACTTACCGCTTTTGCATGATATTAGCTTCTTGATTTCGGGTTGTTTATCATATTTAAGCGGAGTTAGCTGAAGGTGTTCCAATTCCAAACTTTCAATGGATGATTGTGGGACTGTTTTACATTCAACGATTGTGAAGTTCTTTTGGAGCATCATCATAGGCATCTTTCTCTGAGTTAACTGTTGCATCAGCTGATTTGTTAGCAGATCTAAGTTTCAAGGAATTCTCATTCCCTTCTTCCTTAACGGTTTTTTTGTCCATAAGCTCGTCCGAATCACCCTTATGTGCATGTATATCCCTGCTGGCCCTCCGTCTATACTCATCAACAGTTTTCTTGAGCTTCTGTTGTTCATCGTTTAAGTCAGCTTCAAATCTTGGGGCCATTGCATCAGTTGATTTGGCTGCAGAGGAAATTAGATCATTTTGAGCATTATCCTGGAAAGGAACTCCCACTTCTGGCCTTCCAGTTTTGTCAGCCAGTGCAAGACTAAAATGTTTGCAGGAAACAACATATTCATATGCTAACTTGGCTGCTTGATTATGCTAATTTTATGATTGTATCTGATTGTCCTCAGGTCTTTTTACTCGACTCTTTCATGTGCGCGAATCTTGTTAGGCGTTGCTCTCGCTGATCCCAATTCAGACCAAACCCGTGTGAAGAAATTTAGTTGAGGTGCGCCATGCCAAACAAAATGACAATTGCATGGCCCTCGTTTTAATCAATCTTGTTTATCTTTTAGAAGTCGAGGTGTGCCATTAGCGAATTTCCATGGCCCTCGCAAAGTTGGAAACGCGAAATTGCTTTAGGTGCGTTAGTCTAATAATATTACCTTCCTAAATTCGGGTGCGCATTTATGTGACCCAAATCCAAATCTCAACGATGTTGAAATGCGTCAAAAACCACGGGTGCATTTATGTGACGTGGTTCGAGAGGCGTTTTAATGACGTTGCAATTCTCTTAAAGAGTAATAAAAGCGGTTAAAAGTTAAAATTTGCACATAGGTTCATAATTGTTTAAAATCAGATAATTTAAGCCGAATATGACAGTTGAGCAACCGTGCTAGAACCACGGAACCCGGGAATGCCTAACACCTTCTCCCGGGTTAACAAAATTCCTTACTCGGATTTCTGGTTCGCGGACTATTAAACAGAGTCAATCTCTCCTCGATTCCGGATTCAATCGGTGACTTGGGACACATAAATCTCCCAAGTGGCGACTCTGAATTCCTTAATAACAAATCCCGTTTCGATTGTCACTTCAAGTTGGAAATAACTCCCTTTCTTATACCCCTTCCGAGGGTGTAGGTAAAAAGGAGGTGTGACAGCTCTCCGACTCTGATGGGGATAAGAACCCAGAACTTTGGTTCAGGGTTCAGAATTCGAGCTTAGATATATTGTTGTATTTGGCTTTATCTGATTTTCCTACATGTTTCATGCTAAATGTGCAAAATGTTGCTGTTTACCGCTTTGATATTATCTAAATTGTATATAAACTATGGCGAAACCCTTCTCTTCTCACCTCCGGGGATGTGCTCACTGGTGGAGACTCCCTATTCTGTTAGTGTCATAACTTAAAATAAGAAAGAGGCCGGACAAGTTACTAAGCCGGATGGCCTTTTGGTTCCCGGTACGTAGCCCCCTCCTCGACTCGAGTTGTCCGCTCGGGTACACAGTCTAGAACCTATACCCAGGTTTTGAACCTAGAATAACTTGACCTCATGTCGGATCTCTAGTAGGAACGCTTATTTGCATCACGTGCATTTTGACTTAGGGGACTCAACACAGGGGTTGGGTCCGTCTAGTACAGGTGTACCCGGAATAATGGACCATCCTGATGCATCCTACTTGTGCATTTATCTGTTTTGGACTCGCATGCTAACCGACTTTGAATATCTGGGAAAAATTGACAAAAAAAAAGAGAGAAAGGGAAAATAGCAGTGTAGAGAGTTAATTACCTATACTAGAAAAACCAATGTCCAAGTAGTGCCGAAATGCTGCCGGATTTTGAGAAAATGAAAGAAAAAAGAAGAAAAGAATTTTTTTTAGTTTGTTTTGTTTGCCAATGGAAAAGAAAAACAAAAAAGAGTTTTATTTTCAAATTAGTTTGTTTATTTGCCACTGAAACAGAAAATATAAAAAAGAATCTTGTTTTCAGAAATAGTGTATTTGCCAACAAAAACAAAAAGAGTCTTGTTTTCAAAAATAGTTAGTTTTATTTGACCGAACTACGCAGGTTTGATTCTCACCGGGTGTGAGATACATAGGCAACCCTCATCGGGTCCAACCTCCCCTTTTCAAAAATAGCCAAAAATGCCAAATTTTTTAATTTCGTCACGAATAAGTCGGGTGCCGCCGTTCTTGTTTAAAATAAGCCGAATGTCCCCAAAAAGGGCGCCGGAAGGCTGTTTTTGCAAGAACAGCCATCGTGAGTCATTTTTAAACGGTTAGCGGGCACAGCCTTAAAATCTTCTTTACGAAGTGCTGAAAGGCCGTAACTACAAAACCGACCGTTTGTTTTAAAATTGGATATTTGAACAAAAATAGTGTCATTTTTCCCTTTTAGGTGAAAATAAGTGATTAAATCACCTTAATAAATGTGCAGGATGAGCACGATTCAAAATAAGGGGAACTTGCATATAGGCCCGCGGCGAGACCGAACGATGTCCCGCGGGCACCAGGAGCTTTAATGTATTCATGATTGTCTTTTGAGTCTGTATTTCCTTTTCTACTAGAGTTGGTCATTTGAGTCTGTATTTCCTTTTCATTAAAAGTCAGTCAGTTGATTGAGTCTGTATTTTCGTTTAAAATGGAATAGGGATGGTGGAGTCTATAGTTCTTTTCTGCATTAGAGTCTGTTAGTTGTTTTGAGTCTTTGTAATAGACGTATTTGCTATCAATAAAATTGAAATTCCAAAAAAAAAAAACACAAAAAAATATTTTGCTTCTACTTTACATTTATTCTGCAAGAACTACGCTTGGTCTGATTCACGCGGGGTCGTGATACGTAGGCAATCTCCATAGGATTCGACCGTAACTAAATGAAAAAAAAGGAGAAACAAGAAAAGAATGATAGGAAAGAGGTCAAAAACAAGAAAGGAAAGCAAAACAAAAGAGGGAAAAAGAAAAACAAAAAGAAAATAAGAAACCAAACAAAAGCAAACAAGAGAAAATAAAAAGGGAGCAAAGGAAAGAAAAGAGCGGAAAAAATAATTTTGAGGAAAGGAGCGAATAGGAACAAGGAAAAACCAAGGCAAAAGAAAAAGAAGGAAAAGAAAAGAGGGAAAAATAAGAGAGAAAAGCAAAAGAAAAGAGGGAAAGGCAAGAAACAAATATTGGAAAACACGAGGGAAGAATGAGAGGAAAGGCATGGCAAGTAAAGAAAAATGAAAGCCGGGATGACGCATGCAACCAAGCGAAGTCATAATAGAAATGGTTAACTGCTTAGGTGCATTCATTCCCCAAATGTGCGGTTATCTATCTCTTAACGCTCTAACTGCTAACAAAGCCATTGATGATGAGTCCAGGCAGGTGGTTTAGTTGGTTGGCATCCTGGCAACCCATTCCTACAACACCCGGTCAATAAACAAACTGAACATGACAGGCCAAGAATCAGATACCAGTATCATGGACCTGTCAAAAGAGGTAGACGTGGTGGATGTCAAAGCAATGAGGGAAGAGATGTATAAGTTGAGGCAGCAGATGGCCGAGATGCATCAGGCCTGGGCTAAGGGTCAGTCGGCGCCAGTTTATCCCGCCAATCCAGCATATGTCCCACCTTGGCTCAGTCCCAGGAGCCTCCTACTGTGAATTCCTCGCCAACTTTCCCGTTCCACCAACAGAGTTATGGCACTACCTCATATCCTCCCCAAGCTCCACTACCCAAACAAAACCCTCCTCCACCAATCACCACTGTCTTTGTGGCACCTCCACCTGCCACTGCAAAGATCTTCCAGTGAGCCATTGTTTCAAACTCACGACAACCACTACTACCCTCCTGAGCCTACCTTTAAAGCTCCTGAGCCATATTCTTACGCTCCTCACATTGAGCTCCCGGTGGAAACTGACAAGCCGTTTAATAATCCGAAACAGGAAGAGATGTTTCGAAAAGTAAAAAGCCTGGAGCAATCCTTCAGGAACATGCAAGGATTGGGTGGCCAAGTCAGTGTGGCCTACAAGGTTTTGTGCTTGTTTCACGATGTCCAGTTGCCAGCAGGATTCAAGCTACCCAAGTTTGACTTATATGATGGACATGGTGATCTGGTAGCCCATTTAAGGGGATTTTGCAGCAAAATGAGAGGAGCTGGGGGAAGGGATGAATTATTGATGGCGTACTTTAGTCAAAGTCTAAGTGGTGCGGCCTTGGAATGGTACACTCGACGGGATCATGCTCGATGGTACACTTGGGATGATTTGGCCCAGGCGTTTGCATGCCACTTTCAGTATAATCTCGAAATTGTCTCGGACCGTCTGTCACTGACTAAAATTGAGAAAAATCCCGGGGAAAGCTTCAGAGAGTACGGTTTCCGGTGGAGAGAGCAAGCGGCAAGAGTCGATCCTCCAATGAAAGAAAGCGAGATGGTTGATTACTTCTTGCAGGCTTTGGAGCCCACCTACTATGGTCACTTGGTGTCAGCAGTAGGAAAATCCTTCAACGAAGTAGTAAAAATGGGAAGTATGGTGGAGGAGGGGCTTAAATCCAACAAAATCATAAGCTATTCAACAATCAAGGCAACTACCCAGGCTATCCAGAGCGACATTAGAGGGGTATTGGGAAAGAAAAAGAAAGAAGATGTTACAGTAGTTGAATCAAGAGCTTGGTCCAGGGGCCCATCACCATATTACAACCAACCTCGACCCCAACCCCAAACCTATCCCCGAGCTCCACATAATCCACCTCAGTATTATCCTCCGAACAATGTCCGGTCATATGTCCAACCATCAGGTCACTCCCTATGGCAGCACCAGCGCCGCATAATGCCTCCTTGCCTTCACAACATTTTCGGGCACCCAACAACCCTCGAAAACAGGGGCAAGGAAGAGAACAGAGGAAAGGAAATAGTTTCACGCCAATTGGGGAGTCCTACACGAGCTTGTTTGAAAAGTTAAGGCGTTCTGGCCTTATTGAGCCGCTCCTCGGCTATACTCCAGACCCACATGCAAAAGGCTTCGATCCTACTGTACGATGCATGTACCACTCTAATGTCCAAGGGCATAGCATTGAAGATTGTCGTTCTTTGAAAAGGGAAATAGAAAGAATGTTTCAAGAAGGGGTAATTGCGATCAATGATAGTGACAGGGAGCATGCGAATCCTCTTGGGAACTTGCTGAATGAAGTTGATGATAATGAAGTTGTAATATTGATGTGGAACCCAGTGGCTAAGATGCCGCGCTTGGTAATTGGAAAGATGCTCCATTTCTTGGCTAGCTGAAGAGGAGTCTTGGTGGCTTAGTTTGGTGTCCTGTTGCCCGGGTTATTTCAGGGTTGTAATCTGGATATTGTCTTGTGACTCAAACCCTTTTATCCTTTCATCATGTCTAGTTCCTTTGGTCATTCAGTGTTATCTAGGTTTGTTTTAGGATTGGACCCCAGTTTATGTAGTTTGTTTTGTTGTTTAAACCCTTTCACCGTCTGTCTAATGCAATTCTCTGTTTTCTGACATTTCTAGTCTTTTTTTTTAGTTTTCTTCTCCTTTTACAATTCTTTTCATGCTGGTTCTGGGGACATGACATGCACGCATAATTCTCAGCCTGGTTTTTAAAAGTCAGCTTAGTAATGAAGCAATGAAACAATGTTGAAGATGTAAGGACATTCGAGGGCAATACGTAAGGGCATTTTGAGAGCACTTCGAGCCCAAATTTTGTGCAACTTGGGCAGACGGAACATAAAGAAATACTGTTGAAATGCATCATGCCACATCGGTTTGAAACCAAAGGCAAGTTTGCCCCCAAGTCTACAGGGGTCGTTCGTGGTATCGAGATTGTTGTCCAATGGTGCTGGGTAATTGACAAATGTAGAAGGCAAATGTGTGGATATGGTTAGCAATTTGGTGCATTCAAAAGTTGTTACGTATGTTTTCCTCATGTTTGTTTAATTGTGTAGTTTGTACTTGGCATGTTTTGGAAATTGGAATGACGAAGGCATTTTGTTCTGCTATCCAAACACTTTATCCTTTGTTACCCCTTTGAGCCTCGGTTATTTTCTTGCATACCCCTCTTTCGGAATCAATAATAAAACTCATAAGCCCGAGCGGGGAAAGTAAGTGGAGAAACAAGAGAAAAACAGTGAAAAAGAAAAAAAAAGGGAAAAGAAAACAAAAGAAAAAGAAAAAAGAAGAGAAAAGAAAAGAACAGAAAAAAGAAGAGAAAAGAAAAAGAAAAGAAAAGAAAAGAGAAGGAAAAGGAAAGAAATGAAAGAAAGAAAAGAAAAGTGGGAGAAAAGGAAAGACCGCAACGACGAAGTAATTCTATGACCTGAACTACGTTTGACTTGTCCCGAAAGGGTACGTAGGCAGCCTCTCTCTGAGGTTCAGTCACACCGAAATAAAAGTCCAAAGTCCCCAAGGAAGAAACTGAGGCAGAAGTTGTGGTTGTTGTGGGAAATCTGATTCCGAAAGTTGTAATTTTGAACCCATGTTGAATTGTTTTGAGCCTTTGATACCCTTTCTTTCTAACCCTATCCAAAAGCCCGCATTACGGTCCAAAGGAAGACCTTCTGATCAGTTTTCGAGAGATGCCAAGTCAAGCGAATAGAGATGAATCATATCAGGGGCAACACTCCGGTCTAAACGAAGGAAATGAAGAATGAGAGTGTCTTGTTGATGAGAACCCTCACGGGTATCCCAAGGCGACGAGAGCTGAGAGAAATCAAAAATGAGAGAGTCTTATTGGTGAAAACCTTCACGGGCACCATAAGGCGATGGTGAGGTGAGAGAAAAGACCAAAATGAGAAAGGCTTGATGGTGAAAACCTACGGGCACCACAAGTCGAATAAGGAC